>NC_058107.1:37648999-37803999 GCF_914725855.1 Thunnus albacares | reverse complement strand
TAGTAACAAAAAGAGGAACTTTGGCACTAAAAAGACTGTAACATTGAAAGATGTTTTGTTGTTTTAAGACAGGATTCAAAAACTGTGTCCAGGTGACAAAAAACATCACTTTAACAGAGAGATGAAGCCAGAAATTTTACTTATTTTGTGTCTGAAAAAGAGCTTAAAGTTTCAAGTTTAAAACTGTTTGTAATGTAAAGAAGAAGAAACTATTATTACATGTGTAAAACCATAAAAAACACTGATAATTTCCTGTAATATAATAGTTATCAGAGGCTGCTGAAACTGAAGTGATATTAGAGTGACCTCTGACCTCTGACCTCTGACCGTGGCTGATTGACAGGCTTCCTGAACGTGCTGATGAACTGTCAGTGGCAGAGTTTACTGTGTCAGGTGGAGTCGGGGATCCTCAACATGTTCGCAGAGGAAGAGGAGGAGGAGGAGGAGGATGAGGAGGAACGGGAGGTGAGGAGGGAGCGGTCGCCTCAGTACACCGTCCAGCTCCGAGGATGCGAGGTCCGAGCCGGACCCGACACCGACCACTCCTACAGGATCACACTGAGCATGCTCGGTGACCAGGTGGCCGTGCTGGAGGTGAGTCAGGAGAGAAGAAAGTACCAATACAGTAAAAGTATATAAGTATTATGAGCTTGATGTAGTTAAAGTATTGCAGTAAAAGTACATAAGTATTATGAGCTTGATGTAGTTAAAGTATTGCAGTAAAAGTACATAAGTATTATGAGCTTGATGTAGTTAAAGTATTGCAGTAAAAGTACATAAGTATTATGAGCTTGATGTAGTTAAAGTATTGCAGTAAAAGTACATAAGTATTATGAGCTTGATGTAGTTAAAGTATTGCAGTAAAAGTACATAAGTATTATGAGCTTGATGTAGTTAAAGTATTGCAGTAAAAGTACATAAGTATTATGAGCTTGATGTAGTTAAAGTATTGCAGTAAAAGTAGTGGTTTGGTCCCTCTGACTGATATATTATTATATATGACATCATTAGATTATTAATAGTGAAGCATCAGTGTTAGAGCAGCATGTTACTGTTGTAGCTGCTGGAGGTGGAGCTAGTTTACACTACTTTATATACAGTTAGCTAGTTTAGTCCAGTGGTTCCCAACCTAGGGGTCGGGCCCCTCCAAAGGGTCAGCAGATAAATCTGAGGGGTGGTGAGATGATTAATGGGAGAGGAAAGAAGAAAAAACAAAGTTCTGATACACAAATCTGTTTTCAGTTTTTGGACTTTTTCTCTAATCTTTGATTTTTGCTGAAATATTGGATCATTTGAACATTTATGTAAATGAAAGCATGTGAGAAGTTTAGAGGGAAAAATCACTATTTGGTGGAGCTGTTAACAACTCATAGACATGTGAAATGTGACCCCGACTACACACTGCTTTTTGTAAGACGTCAAAAGCCAAAAAGGTTGGAAACCACTGGTTTCATCTTTAACAATGTGTTGTATTTTAAAAGCTTGTTATATTATCCATTGTGTCAAATCTTCATCTGAAAAGTAACTAAAGCTGTCAAATAAATGTAGTGGAGTAGAAAGTACAATATTTCCCTCTGAAATGTAGAAAGTAGCATCACATGGAAATACTCAAGTAAAGTACAAGTACCTCTAAACTGTACTTAAGTACAGTACTTGTGTAAATGTATTTAGTTACTTTCCATCACTGAACTGAATCATGTTTCAGGTCAGTAGTTCGGGTGAGAAGGAGCGATGGCTGCAGCTGCTGCGGGACGGAGCTGCCAATCATAGTCACCATGACAACAGCACACCGGCGCACACAGGTGGAACTCTCAGGTAAACACGTCACCCTCCGTCTGCTCTTCACTCATACAGCAGTGTGTTGTCATGGTGACGGAGGAGCGATCAACATGACTTCTTCTTCTTCTGTAGTGAGTTATGTTTTTGTTTCCGTCCTCAGTGGGCTGCAGACGCGGAGGTTTCCCACCTCCAACACCTACATGGACGACCCCTTCAGTCTGGGTGGAACAGGCCGAGACCAGCCCATCTACTCCAACACCTCCATACTGGAGCACATGGTACGACCCGCCAGCAAAGCACGTTATTACTAATATTACATGTTATCAATGAGAGGAGCTCACAGTCCACGCTCGACTCAAAAACAGGATTTCAAAGGAGGAGGGAACGTGCTCCTCTTCCTCCTTTTTTGTTTGTCTAACTTTTCCAGTTTCAATTTGATGTCGTCACTAAAATCTCTGTAAACAATCTTCTGACTGTGCAGCAGCCAAAACCCAGATAAGAGAAGAAGAAGAAGAGCTGATCAACATGTTCATAAACTCATCTGAGTCTCTCAGCGTTTAAGCTTTAGAAGCTGCAGCAAGTTCTTACTCATTTATTCTCCAGTGTTATCATAATGAGTTATGTACCAGATTTATATCCTATTATATTTAAATAAATACTAATCAGGGAAACAGTTAACACATGTTTTAATCTTTTAAAAGATGTTAAACTGACTATAAACTACTAAACCTGAAGTGAAAGTCAAGTCAATAAGTAGCTGTGATTATCAATCAGATTTACATCAGTAAGTTCTCATTATCCTTTAGTTTCATTTATTGATAAAAATGTCCAGAAGTTTCCATTATTTAATATGAAACTATAGAAACCTTCTCTAAACCTAAAATAAATGAGATACTAGATATTAAAGCTATAATATGTAATTATTCCACATTAAAATGTCTAAAAACAACTAGACCTGTGTTATATATGTTGTTGAGTTGTGTTCTTACATTCAAACTCAGAGAAATCTGTAATTTAATCAAAGTAACGGACCGTTTCATTTGGTCGCCTGTCGATGGCGTCATACCTCCTCTACCAAAGAGTAAACACGCACCAGATGCATACGGCGGCGCTGTGTTTGTCCGCTACAATGGCGTCTACCAAAGAGTAACTTACACACATACAAGATAATACATCGGCGTTGTGGTTGTTCCACACAAACTGTTATAAATGGACTTTTATTCAGTTTTAAGACACATTTTCATGATAAATTTAGGTGGTTTTTAACTATATCTTTTAGCCGGAAGAAGGATTTTAGTCATTGGACGTCTGGATCTTAAGTTATCAGAGAAATAAACTGGACAAACGTTAGCAGCAGCTCGGCTAACAGCCCCTCCAGGAAGTCCGGTGGTCACCAAACAGCTTAATGACTTAATAACAGCTTTATTCAGTGTTTTTACCTGTAATCTCCGGGTCCGTTTGTTCTGAGGAGAAGACCTCTGCAGGTAAAAACATCCTGAATGATGAACACTGGAGTAATCCTATCCTGCTGAAGCTGGTTGTTTAACAACGAAGACAACAACTCCCATGATCCCTTGCTACTTCACACCGTCATCGCACTCCGTCTTTTGTTATTGTTTTGATTGAGACGCCTAGCGGCTGAAATTACATGTTGTGCGTTTAAGTCAAACTCTTTGTATTTATATATTTATAAGTTTTACTCTGATTTTACTCACAAAGAACAAAATTTGGACTTGCATCAAGATTATGAAATATTCTTATAATTTTGGTATTATTTTAATAGGTCCTAACTTTTCTTTTTTTTTCCTGGTAAGAATGGGCTTCCGTACTACACACACTGATTTTACACACCAGTGTTTTACAGTAAATGTGAGGATTTATCTGTGATAAACTGTTTGATCGGTGTTTGTTTGTCTGGACTTTCAGCTTCACAGCTCTCAGGATTCAGTTCACCGCAGCTCGATATCGTCCAGAGACTCGGTGACCTACAGCAACACCGTCTTCACCAGCCACAGTGAGTCTCATCACGTTAATGACTTCTTCACTTTACGGACGAGTCGGACTCAACCTGAAGCTCCAGCAGACGTTTAGGTTCAAACTCAGAAGTGCAGATTTATGCTTCACTAAATTAAAACTCTGAGCCATTTAGATTAAAGTAAACAAGGTAACCTGACCTGAAACTTTACACTTCACAGGTAAAACACAACATACCTCAAATGACTAAATGTTACTCTGATAACATCAGACACTGCATGAATACTGATTCAAAAAACACACATATTTCTGCAGGTATGCAGATAGAAATAAAACAAAGTCACACCTACACAAAGGATTGGAAATCAAGTTTATTTCGTCTTTTGGGGAAGTTGGTTGCTTCTTATTGGAGGCTGTTTCAACTGATTTACACGTTACTGAATTTTTACTAGTTAAGACATTTCTTAAAGGACACATATTCTGCACATTTCCAGCTCTATATTTATATTCTGGGGCTCTACTGGAATAAAAACTCCTTATTTATCTTCTACTGGTCCTTTATGCAGCCCCTCAGTTCAGCCTCTGTCTGAAACAGGCCGTTTTAGCTCCTGTCTCTTTAAGGCCCCGCCTCCTGATGAGCCCACTCTGTTCTGATTGGTCAGCTTCAGGAAGCTTCCTCCGGCTCCGGAGGCTACGTAAACAAACTATAGTAGCAGGATTTCACTTCTTTTTCTCCTTCTTTACTCCAAATGTCAACTTCTCAAATCCATCCGTACATGTTGGAGCTGAACAACACATGGAAACACCTTAGCAAACACCTTAGCAACCATCTTAGCAACCAAGGCTACAAAACGGACAGCCATTTATGGGCATGTGCGACGAGTTGATGTCAGCTTGTCAGCAAGGTAGAAAAAAGTTGCAAACAAGGCGTTCAGACCAGATTGAAGCCCTGACTTTTTACTTGCAGGCAGCATTTCTACATCCGACATCAGAACAGGAAATAAATAACAGAAAACCACAAAAAGTAGAATTTGTCCCCTTTAAGTTTTAGTAAATCACTAGTTTGAAAGTCGTTAGAGTCACTAAGAGAGACTTGTGATGGATTTACGATCAGCTGGTGAAACAGTCCTGAACTTCATGAGAACGTGCAAACACAGCGACATCACGTGAGAAAACCCTGATATCCATAACAGTAACAAAAACAAACTTTTCAGGCGTGATTTTGTCATGAATTGTTGTTATTTACATTTTGGGTAAACCCAGTGTTCCTTTGGTATTTCCTACATTTCCCAGTTTGCCTTTTGACAACAAATAAACGGGTTGGTTTTGGTCTTTGGTGGATTTCTGCCTGCATGCTTTTAGAACATCTGTGGAAAGAAGAAGAAGCTTCGCTCTTTTATTTTGAAGAACTGACAATAAAACCATTAACACACAAATGTACAGTGATATTATTATTATTATTATTATTATAGTTTTACATAAGAAATTGTGGGAACAAAACTCTTCGCACTCTAGAATACCAAATTATTTTATCTCTGAGTTGCAGTGATTTGCTCTTCTTTCTTCTTCTATATGTTAAATTATATATTATATTATATAATCATAGAAATGTTAACGTGCTGCCGTGTGTTTCAGACAGGAAGGTGGGTGAAGTGGAGCGAGGCGTTCAGAAGCTGGAGCTGACCGGGAAGAAGGGGGTGCAGCTGAGGGCGGGGTCAGAGATCAACCTGGCGTCTGCTGGGAAGCAAAACAAACGCACCTCTTTCAGACAGTCGCTGGCTGTCTGCAGTGAGCGCGCTCAGGTAGGTGACAGAAATAATACAAACACATCATTTCCTATAATCATAAAACATCATCTGACATTTAGAAATAATCAATCAGTAATTCTACATTATTGACTTTATGCATCTGTTCCATTTCCTGTTCGTTCTTTTAACTTCCTGTTTTTATTGCTGCTGTAATAAATACAATAGTACAAAATACAAATACAAAAGTTGCAGTACTAATGAGTTCACACAGCCTGCTACACATTTCTCAATGTTAGTCAATTAATTAATTAGTCCATGAGCAGAAAATTAACCCCCAACTATTTTAATTTGGTTTGTTTTTGTTTGATTTGAATTGTTTAAATAATTTTTCAAGCAAAAAAACCCCCAAACATTTCTTGTTTCAGATTCTTTAAACAGCCACAGAAAACTGGACTGTGTGTAATAGTTTAATTAACTTAATGAGTCTCTTTACACTCAGACGTCTGTTCTGATATAACGTTATAACAGAACCACAAACCGTCTCACTGTGGATTAATAACATCATGTATATTATGAGCTGCACTCTGGGTTTGACTGTAACCTCTGCTGGTCTCTGCTGGTCTCTGCTGGTCCAGGCGGGTTTCCTAAGTCCTCTGCTGCGACGGACGGCCTCGGCTAAAACCTCTCTGAAACGAGCTCCTTCGGCGCTGTTCATCGAGCACGGAAAGGTTTTCCAGAGGAGGAAGGTCAGACTCACAAATAACTGACTGCTTTTAGATCAATTCTGTCATCAATAAATCTGTCTGCAGATAGATCTATTATTTAACTTCAGTCCACCACTTTGGTCCCGACTGAAACATCTCAGCAGAGCTCATGATGACGTACAAAGGTTCAGTTTGAGAGAAGACACAATGCAGGAGGAGTCTTATGTACGCTAATGTATTAAGGATTAATGGTATCTTTAATTAATCTACCTTGTGTGTCTTTTAGATTGTTGGTTTTGAGCTCTTTGGTATCATATTTTGTCTGATAGAAACCAACAGCTGCATATAAACATTATTTCTATGCATTACTTTTAACGGGTATAGGATGGACCCAATAGCAGCACAAATGACACTGGTATAAACTTTGCAGTCTTTATTTCACACGATGTCAAGGCAATATTAGCACGGTCGGAGAAACACAGTTCTAATGAGTATGGCTCCACCGGAAATTGAACCCCGATCTTCCACTCCCACAGCAGACAAAGACCAGGGAACAGGCAGGCAGAACTCAGAGTCAGGGACAGAAGGCTGGTGGGTTTACCGGGGCAGAGACGAGGGGCGATGGTCAAAGACAAGCTGATCAGAAACCAGGAAGGCAGTCCAGTGAAGAAAGCAAGATGACTGAGCATAGTAGTGTAGACAATCTGACAAGGAGGGAGTGGGCCAAGGCAGCTTATATACTGGCTTGATTGCAGATGATGAGCAGGTGGGAGCGTCAGGTGAAGGTGGTTGAACTAATGAGGGGTGTGGCAGAGCAGAGAGTGAGACTGAATGATTGGATAATTCCCACAGCAACAGGTGAGGGGGAGAGCAGACTCTGACATTACTTGATATTCTGTACATCTGTTAACCAGTTTACTGCTGACTGGTTTTACAGGAATGGGAGACCAAAGCTGCTGCTTGACAGCGACCGTCCAGTCATCACACGCCAGCGCCAACAATCTGATGTGGAATCATTTTAAACTGACAAACTTTATGTTGTTTTTTTTTTTTAAAAACATACGTGTCCATGTTGACATTTATGACTGCTGTGACCAACAGTGACTCAACCTTTAACCATCTGAGTGTAGAAACATTGATTCTTTATGTGACAGCCACTAAAAACAAAAGAGCACAAACATATCATCAATCATAGCATCAATATTAAAAACTAATTTTCAAAATAAGAGTAGCTGAAAATAAAGAAGAGCATCTGTGAGTCAAAACCAGGTTTGAAAAAGGTGAAAAATACTTTATAACATGTAAAAATCAGGTATTTATTATCTATAGTTTACAGCTAAATGTTTTTAATATTACATTATGTTGTATTAACGACCACGTATCGCCAAAGTTGTCACCAAAAACCAAGAAAACACAGTCTCGTGTGTTACTGTAAAGGAATATTTCCACATTTTCAGATATGCAGAAATTAAACACACAAACACTAATTTATTAAACTTTTCAGTTTATTTCTTAATCTGATTTATTTTTTAATCCAATTTAAGGTTTTTTATATTTCATATTTTAAACAACACTTTAGTTTTTAATAAGATCAGATGTATCACACTGATACAACGGTACAGAAAAAACCCTTTAAACTCACGGTTGTTCTCACAGAAACGTTTTTCCAAATGAGCCAGTTGTTTTTCCTTCATTAAAGCCGCTCAGATGAACTAAAACTGTGCAAAAAAATTATTCACAATTAAAACTCTTTTTCGGAAGCTTTATGAAGCATCAACATCCTACGAGTCCCAGAAAGCATCACTGTAAGAAACAACCAATCAGAGACCTTTTTAGATTGTGTTGCCATGGAGCCGACGGTGAAGTTAGAAGTTGATGTTTGTAAAGTTTTAATCAATGTTACTTTTGGTTTCATTTGGCTCGGAGTTTTGTTTTAACTTAATGATATTTAACGTTTTCTAGCTTTTCAGAACATGTGAGCTATCAGTAAATGTTTTAGTTATCCAAAGAATGACGGGTTTTTATAATATAATGACATTATTGAAAAAAAAAAGGAAGAAGCTGTAAACATTAAAACAAATCAGAATTGTGAATTTTCAGTAGCACATTTGTTTTTTTTAAAGGATTTAGTTTTGTATTGTTTTCTTTAATCCCACATGAACTCTTTGATGTTATTTTGTCATTGAATAAGTTTTGTATCTGTTTTCACCGTGTACTTACCAGCACAATGTCATCATTTACATATGATTACTTTATTGATTTATGTTTATTACCATGACTTTCACTTATTTGTATCAGTTTGTTTTTAAAATATTTACTGTATTTTATACTCAGGTGAATGTTTCTTTTTCAGTTTTTAATTAAACACTGATCTGTAAAATTATTTTATTAAAATGTTTTTTTTACCTTAATCGGTTTTGTTGTTGTTTTTTTTTCCCTTTATGATGAAGGAACATGTCACCCAGTGCAGCCATGTGACTCACTGACGAGTTTTTAATAGTTTAAGATATATCAGGTTTTAATACACACACAATTCATTGTTGGTTTGGATCCAAACATGAGGAAAAATATATAAAATCTCCGGACTGATCGTTTAAACAGCTCCCTCCACCATCTCTAAACTTCTCCTTATGTGAGATATTTTCAGTACTGTGTTGTTTAATTAAGATATTATGTTCATGTATATTTTTGAAGGGGGATTAGTTCTCCAGAAGATCAGATTATTTGAGAGAAAAAGATCTAAGTGTATAAACATTTGCTATAAATGGTCAGTTCCTTAAATAGGAAACATTTTCTGCATATTTCCAGCCTCTATATTTATATTCTGGGGCTCTACTGGAATATCTTTGCATGATTTCCAGTTAAAAACTCCTTATTTATCTTCTACTGGTCCTTTATGCAGCCCCTCAGTTCAGCCTCCGTCTGAAACAGGCCGTTTTAGCTCCTGTCTCTTTAAGGCCCCGCCTCCTGATGAGCCCACTCTGTTCTGATTGGTCAGCTTTCAGGAAGCTTCCTCCGGCTCCGGAGGCTACGTAAACAAACTATAGTAGCAGGATTTCACTTCTTTTTCTCCTTCTTTACTCTAAATGTCAACTTCTCAAATCCATCCGTACATGTTGGAGCTGAACAACACATGGAAACACCTTAGCAACCACCTTAGCAACCACCTTAGCAACAACAGATGGCCGTTTGTAAGGTAACTTTGCAATCGAAGCTTTGACCATGTTTAACATCTGACATCATAGCAGGTAAAAATACCAGGAAATCACAAAAAACATCATCTGTCCCCTTTAACTGAAGTGTTTCCCACTGAATTAGTATGAAAACTTTTAATAGTTTATCAGATGAATATAATATAGAAGAGAAAGTTTAACTGAGTCTCCTTAAAGCAAATAGAAATGCTCTTTATTGTAACTCATGGTTAATCATTCACATCACCATTCATCTGTTACATCACCTGAATCCAGATATGAAAACAACAACAACAATGATCATATTGTCATTCAGTGGTTCAATATGTACATCAGCAGGGCGACTTCGGACACGCCGGTCGCCGTCAACGAGTCTGACCTCTGACCTCAGTCTGACCTCGGGCCAAAGAGACGTCGGCTCAAATCCATAAACGACGCCTGAGCCAGGAACCCGTAACTGCCCCGAGGCATTATAAGAGTCTAATTAAATAAAGGTTAAATAAAAATATGACATCATTGTCGTGACATCACGCATGCAGCAGTTTAATTATCCGACGTGTTGACAGCGACGCGCCTCCACAAAGTCGCCCCGGCGTGTTAAAATAACTCAATAAAAACAGAATGAAACACTTCAAAATGTACAAAAGAAAGAAAGAAACATGGAACAATCTTTGTGTCATCATGGTGTTAGTCACAGCAACCCACTTCCTGTTTCTAACTACGCACTACAACAACCAATCAGAACAAAGCGTAAATCCTCTCAGTATTTAAAAACAGCGTCAGAATCATTCCTAAACAAAAAGAAAGAAGAAAAAAAAAGGAAATCATCTCAACGTAAAGTGACAAATGCTCGCTCACTCCAACTGACAAATCTCACTTCTTCATTCAGTTTTTTTTTTGTTGTTGTTTTTTTGTTTGTTTGTTTTTTTTTTGTTTGTTTTCAGTCTTTTTTTTCTCCACAGATACAGGAAGCGTGTGGCGAGGCAGACATGGCGGTGAGTGATGCGGTTCGATCGATGCAGTGAGATCGTGTTTAAACGCTCGCACAGGTCTGAGCCGCTGACTGAAAGACGCTGCGAGTCTCATTTTACTGTCAATAAACCCGAAAGACGCAGAAACTGTAAACACGTGACGACGGGCTGTCGGCCTCTGACGTGTTTTTACAAGATGAACCATCGGGTCGGATCTGAAGTCTGCGATTCTTTATGTTAAAAACAGGAAGAGGTCTGTTTTAAAAAAATGGTACAATGGACATCTTTAAAAATAAAAATCCCCTTAAAGTTTTTCTAAATGACTCTTACTCAGACTTTGAATAATAATTTGTCTCTGATATGGTTTTTCCATAAAAAAAAAGTTTAATTATCTCATTAAAATCCTTAAAACGTCATTAAAAATCCAGAATCTCTGAAAATCTCTCTCATTAAAAAAATAGTGGCAGAGATTTCGGAGAATTAGCTTCATTTAGCAGAACTGTGGTCAACTTTGAGTCCATGTCGTCACCCAGAATCAGTGCAGTACATTAGCTTACCGCCACATTAGCATAATTACCTGAACGTCAATGCTAAGTATGCTAATCATTTGCATAAAGAACTATTATATCTGCCCAAAGCCAGCTGGAGATTGATACTGTGGTTGTGTTGGAGTCTAGTTTTATGTTGATTTTGTATTATTTTTAGGTTTGTACTGTCATCAACCCTTATTGTTCACATTTCATAATTTAGTTATTCTTAATATGACAAATATATCCCATCAGTATCCATTCAATAGAAAAACAGAGACTCCGAATGGGAATTTAGCTACTAGCAATGTAGCAACATATGCTAATCTAAGCTAATTTAATATTAATTATTAGCTAAATCTTTAGCCAGTTTTGCATTAAGTTAAATCAGGACACAAGGCTAAAATGCTACCAATGAAACAAAAGTTAAAAGGTTAAACTTCTGAGGGAAATTTGAAAACATATCATACCTTCATTAATAAAACACGTTCACTAATCTAAAAAAATAAAAGACTTCACAGGAGTGAAAACCGACAGAGGCCGACAGGTTTCATCTCGTTGGTTTACAGTCGTTATAACAAGCTAGCTGTAATAGTTTGGATTTAATATATTAACATGTAAAACGATGCTTCACATCACACCTTTAATTGTCAGCGTTTCAGTTTTGAATCAACCCGTGTTGGTTTTATTTTGTTAAATGTGTTAAAGAAGTTGAAAACGTGTTTTGTTCTATTGCAGTGCAGATGCAGATCTTTAACATATCCGTGTCGATGGAGATCAGATGTTTATGATGCTGGTGGATATTAATACTTTACATAATTTATATAACTATGTTGTGCTGAGGTCTTTACAGATATATTGAAGTGTGTTTGTGTTAACGATGAAAACTGTCCCATCAGTTCAGTTATTGTCCGGGTGAGATGAAGTTTGGGTTTTTGAGGTGAAAAATGTCCAGTGATTTCCCATCATTCCTCTGTCCTCCCTCGCTGTGGAAACCTCAGAAAAGTCCTTTAGAAATACGTACGTCCTCTTTGTCGCCATCGTTTTTCTGATGGTGAAAATTCCTCTTTTCTCAACATTCATGTATTGATAAACAATTTTTCTTTTTCATTTAGATTTTTAATAACAAACATGCCACTTTCTCTATGTAGGTTTAAAAAATAGCTGCACATCATTTGGTCACTAAGCAACACTAGCTGATGCTAAATGTCTGCAACCTGCTTTATTGGACAAACCGGAGCCGTGCGGAGACGGAGTTCAGTCGACCTGCGTCTCTGCTCTGAGCTTCGGCTTTTAAAGGTTGTTCTTCTACACTGCAAAAATCTGTCAGAGGTGTGTTTTTTTGTGTATCTGTGTGTGTGTGTGTGTGTGTGTGTGTGTGTGTGTGGAGTTCTTGGATCAAACAGGGCAGTGACGTTTGCTGAACACAAAGAAGAAACAAGGAGGCAGTTTCATCATCAGCCTGCAGCAGCTGAGTATCAACCAGTGACGGACAGCAGGGCCAAAAATCATTTAAATTACCAGTAAAAGTTTGTAAGTTTGAGTTGATGTGATTAAATCTTTCGTTGAGGGCGACGTAGTGTTGTTCCATCATGTTACTGTAAGGCTTTAATAATCAGTTGATTGTTCAGTGTATAAAAAGCATATTCAGATGTTTTGTCTGACCAACAGTCATCGTCTATCAAAACTGAAAAACTAGCAAATATTAAAATCCGAGAGGCTGCGATCACAAGATTTTTGGCTTCTTTTGCTTAAAAAAAAATGACTTAAATGATTAATCAGTTATCAAAATTGTTGCAAATTAATTTTTTGTCGATCAACTAATTGATTAATGAGCTAATCCAGAGGTTTTCAAAGTCTCGGGGGGGGTTTCTGGGGAGGCTCAGTGAATGGAGGTGAAAAAATATTACATTAGTTATCAAAAGGAGATCATACAGAATAGTCAGAAACTAATAAATCCCTTAGGACAAACTTTTTAATGTATTTGTGTTGTCTGAAGTTATGTTAATCAGAAATATCAGGTTATCTTGGCTCAACTGTCGAGTGTCTATAGGATCTAATATCATAATAATGATCCTGTAGACATCCACTAAGTGAACAAAAGTAAGCAAGTAAAGTCTGGGGGGTGAGAAGGGATGAGGGGGGGTGAGGGGAGGCCCACAGTCTCAGACTTGAAACCCCTGATCTAATCATTTCAGCTGTAGTCCTACATGGGTAGTAAAGGTCAACGATGGCCAAACAAGACTTCAGTTTGTAGTTCTGTTTTTTTGTTTTCTAACCAGTGATGGACAGTGGGGACAAAAATAACCAACCACTACAAGTTTAGTAAGTTTGAGCTCTTAGTTTAATGTCATCAAATCACCTTTAGCCTCTCATATGCATTACGGGGCCAAAAGTATGCGGACAGCTGAACGATGGGTTTTGCTCTGTTTTTAAAGGGGTTTGATCCCATTCAGACACAGGAACATTAATGAGGTCCAACTCCGATGTTTAATGATGAGTTCGGCTCAAACTGTGATCAAACTGTCTCCTTGTTTTTCCTTTTTTTGGTGCTGGGAAAGAAATGCTGTCACTGTGACATCATAGCTGGCTAAGCCAATAGGAACAGTGCTTTTTTTAAAGGTCGCTAACAGGACTTTTTTTTTTTTTTCCCGCAAAATCAGCGAGTTGATAATCGATCAGCAGATATGAATCTGTATTGAAACCTGACTCAGAGTCAGCAGGAATGTTGGTTTAATGCCCGACTGTAGCTGGAAGCTGAAAAATAAAATATTTACTTCAGTTGCTCAGTGTGATGAAAATAGATCTCTGTCAGGCTTCAGGATAAAAACTGTCTCTAAACTCACAGAAGGTTCAATCTTTCATGTGAAATCTGGCGTACGGAGAACTTTAATGCTAAAACTAGTCGGCTTCATCTTCTGTAATCCAGAGAGACTCTAATGAGACTGATGTCAGAATTAACTTCATTTCCCAGAATGCCACAATTACAACCAAACAACTGAGCTTCACGTGTCAACAGAAGATAAACTATCAGGTTTCTGCAAAGTTACTGTGATGCTTCTGAGCAAGATGCTGGACGTCTACACGCAGGGACAGATTCTTCAATTCAAATATCAATTTGAACATAAAACCCCTGGTTTCATGTGACTTGTTTTGGCAGATTCAGAGCAGCTGGAAACCTCAGCAAAAGACTTCAACAGGACATATCTGACTGTTAGGCTCCTGTTAGTCTTTTAGACAGATGAGAAAGCTGATATTGAAGGATGAAGCCACACTGGGGCCATTAATAACACACAGTTATTGTTTTTTTGTTGAATCTGTTCTTCCAAATCTGTCTCTGCTTGCTTGAAAATCTTACAGATTGATTATTTGCTCAGTAGTTTAGTTATTAATGAGTTTCCGCAGACATCTAGAGACCGAAGCTTATTTTCTGCTTATGTTTCTGCTTTGCAGCGCTGCTTTAAATCTGGTGGAGTTAATATGTGCAGCAGAAATCTAAAGTCACTCCAAACATGAAACCCGCGACGTCCACAAACTTCCACTGATCGTCTGACTAACAGTGACCTGCTGTCTGATGGTGGCGGTGCTGATAATGACGGTTGTTTTTTTTTTTTTGTTCGGAGTCTGTGGTTTCAGGATCCTGCAGTGATCCAGGAAGAGCAGGGGGATTGTGGGAGTTGTAGTAGTCCCGGCGACGTCAGAAGAGACAGACCTTCTTCTTCAGGTTGTTCCTCTTCCAGAGAGAGAGGCTGTCGAACTCCTCGATGGACATCCCGAAAACGCTGTGGAACTCCTCCTGGGAGAGATGTCGCTGGAGGGACGAGACCCCGACGGACAGAAACAGAGAATCAGGATCAGTGAAGTAAAACTGATGTTTTTCACAAACTGTCAGCAGTTATTTTTTGCACATAAAACAGTCAAATTGAACTGAATTAAACACTTGAGAAATCAAGTAAACAACATGCAAAACACTTTTTACATGTATTTTACCATTAAAATACAAATGAAAGTGTTTGGTTAGCTCAGTTTAACCTGAATATGGAGTCCTGGAAAGATAATATTTGTTTAATCTTGTGAGCATTAAAAACTATTATATCTGCAGGAGTTTCTGAGGAAACACAGCGAGGACCGAATCATCTGTCAAACTGCAGGTCGTCTTATATTTATCAGTTTTTATTGCGGTGAAAATGGGGGACACTACTCTCCATCATTACATATGGAAACACACAAAACGAAGCCTCGTAAACTCGTCTAACAAACCTCCCAGTAGACGACCAAATATACAAAAATACGCTCAGCGCAGTGTTGAATAATATTTTTTTAACAACTGTTTTGATAAGTAAGAAACAAAAGTTGTTAAACCTTTATAGATTCATTATGTCGACTCTGCAAACGGAATCTAATCTCCAATTTTAAGAAAAAGAATATTTATCTGATCTGACGTTTTCAGGACGGAGGAGCAGATTGAATTAATCGTTAAGCAGAATTCATCTTCTGTCTGAAGACCTTCAGACTGGACAGCAGACAGTCCTGTACTGGTTTCTACTGGATAAAGCATTAAAGATGGAGGACCAGTAAACAGAGACTGTATGTACTCAGATGTTTTTTTACCTCCAGTCTGGTTCTGTCCACACCGGGAGGCAGTTTGCTTCGTCCTCTGTGAGTCACCACCAACATCTCATACGGGAAGATCTACAGATCAATAATCAGCAGCGATCACGTTAGTAAGAGGATTATTATAAAATAACACATTAAAAACATCACTGTAGTAACTTCTAGAGCTGCAACGATTGGTTGATTTATCAATTAGTCAACCAGAAAATGATAATTTGATAATTGTTTAAGTTTTTTAAGCAACAATTCATAAATCTCTCTGATTTTCCTCCAGTGTGAAGATTTGCAGCTTTTCTTCATGTTTTATAATTTAAACTGAATATATTTGTGTTTTATATTGTTGGTTGGACAAAACAAGACATGTGATGCTACAGACAAAACCAATAATCAGCAGATTAATTGATAATGAGATTAGTAGTAACGTCTTTGTCTTAATAAAGTGACGTCGTTCATTCTTCTGGTCGCACTGCTGTTACCTTATGATCCAACATGCTGGGCAGAGAGTTTCCTCTGTCCATCCTGGAGTCTCCGTTCTGACAAACAAACAGATGACAGATGTTATTATTTCACTACAGCTGCTTGTTGTTAAATCATCATTTATGAAGTTGTTTTAAAGACAATCAGATTGTACCTGAACACCTGCAGGAAGAGAGAGAATAAAGAAAAATATGAAAAACAGCGTTAATAACAAACTTCAACAGATCACAAACAACCAAAACATCTGGATGATACAGAATGAAGTCAACTTATTTAAAAACTTATTTTCAATTTGATTTGTCACAAAATAATAATTAAAATCACTTTATAAATGTCAAAAATGTGGAATAAAGTGGAATAAAAGAAGATCTCTTCCCTCTTGTTTATTTGTCTTTTTAATCTCTTTCATTGGTTTTATCACATTTTTATTGTTTTACTCTTTACATTTGTTCTGTCATATGATCAGCTTGCTATACCGATAATATTTGATTGATTGATTGATTGATTGATTGATTGATTGATTGATTGATTGTCAGTTTGTACCTGCAGGAGTTTTTTCAGACGAGCTGAACTCTGCTGACTGCAGCTGAAAACAAACAGAAACACGTCGGTCAGTGTCTGAATGAAACTCTGCTGTGATTGGACGTTTCTGTTCGGCGGGACTCACCCTGGACAGACCGGCCTTAGCCGGGAAATACACCGACTTGGAGGCGTTGGACCCTGACGGAGAGACGAAGGAAGACGTGAAGTTAATTCAAGATAATATCTGTAAAGTCTGCAGGTTGTTAATAATTTAATCTGGAAATGTTTTACAGTGAGACGTGTTTAAAGATGAAACACAACTACAACACCAAACAACAAGAAGCAGAAAACTGAACCAGCTGAAGTCATAACGAGCAGCAGATCATCTTCAAGTTTTCTCCCATTAATACAGAAACATTCATGTACTGAGTTCTGGACTTAATATCATCATGTAATGCAGCTTTACTGGACCTCTGATGTGGTGGACGTTTGCTAAGTAGACCTCTACGACTTGTATTATTATTATATTTATATTTAAAATCATTTCTTTGATTGATATATTTTGTTCTGTCATTCCTGATTTGACTCATTTGGACGCTGAAGCTTCAGATAAACCTTTAAATACATTTTTTGCACAAACGTCACGTTACTGAACAGGTTTGTTGCATATGAACGAGTTTCCCAGTAGACAGGGTTGGTGTGTGTGTGTGTGTGTGTGTGTGTGTGTGTGTGTGTGTGTGTGTGTGTGTGTGTGTGTGTGTGTGTGTGTATACCAGCGTGTTGGCTGCGGTCCGGTAGTGAGCGAGTTTTCCTCCTCAGAGGAGTCGAAGACTTTTCCAACTCCTCCTTCAGGATGATTTTTCCCAGATTAGATTGAATCTTAAGAGACAAAGAGAGAGAACAGAAGTTCTGTATCATGTCATATAAAGTCCGGAGGTTGTTTATCTGTAAACATGTTCCTGCACATGCTCAGTAGCGTCCGCCTTACACAGAACTACTCTCCAGAGACTGAAAACATGATGCTGTTATGAGTCTTTGGAGCCGTTTCTATACATGATGAAGCAACATGTGACCCAGTGCAGCGCTGTTCTATGCAGCTACTAGCTCCAGGTGCATTGTTGGTAATGTAGGCGCCAGGTTTTTGATAAACGAGGGATTCGTCGTTTCCTGAGTCTCTCACCTTGTTGAGTTCTTGTTTCTGAAGAGCTCTCAGACCCCAGATTTCATCATCCAGCTCTCCGTCCTCCTCCTCCTCATCCGTCTGAACCTTCCTCCTCAACTCCTTCTCTAGAAGAGGAGAGGAAACAAAGAAAGGAAATGAAAACAGTGGACAGCAAAGGAGAGAAAGGAAAGGAGTAGTTTTAGAGGAAATGTAAAAGGAAGCAGAGAAAGTGACGAGAAAGGTGACGAAGACATCAGGAGGAGGAAGAAGGAAAGGAAACGAGCGATAGAAAAGGTAGAGGGAAGGAAATGAAAAGAAAAGAAATACAAACAAGAAGGAAGGAGACACGAGGAAAGGAAGGAAAGGTGTGAAGAAAGGAAATGAACAGAGAGGAGAGGAGGAAAGATGAGGAGGGTAAAAGGAAGCAGAGGAAGTGAAAAGTAATGAGGAAACAAGAGGAAAGGAGACATGAGAAGAGGAGAGGAGAAGAAAGGAAGGGTAAAAGGAGGGAAATGAAAAGAGAGGACAGCAAAGGAAAGGAGAGAAGAGAGCAGAGAATTAAATGAAAAGAGGGGAGAAGAGAAAAGATGAGTAGGGGAAAAGGAAAGGTGACGAGGAGACAAGAGGGAAGAGAGGAAAGGAAATGAGAGGCAAGCAATGATAAAAGTGAAAAGAAACGCGAGAACAGCAAATTAGAGAAAGAAAAGGAAACGAGAGGAAAGACACAAGGAGAGGAAGGAAGAAGAAGAGGAAAGGTTTTTAAAAAAGGAAAGAGAAGAAGAGAAGAAGCTGAAACTGAATTTTTTAATCAAGTACTTGAAGCTACCATCTTTTCGACATGCCCTGAACGCAGCATGTGTGTGTGTGTGTGTGTGTGCATGTGTGTGTGTGCGTGTGTGTCAGTTTGGGTCGTACCAATCACAGCCAGGGAGGGGGGGCAGGGCCAGTACTCGGTCTCTATCTTGGAGGGCAGGTTGGGGTCCGGAGGCTGAGCTGCCGGGAACTTTGACGACTCGATGATCAGATCCTCGATGTGTTTCCCCTGAGGCATCGGAGACAACACATCTGCACACACACACACACACACACACACACACACACACACACACACACACACACACACGTTAAAGCTGATTAAATGCAGTGAAATCATGTCTGTGGGTTTACAGGCGGCTGACCGACATTCAGATCTGTTCTGGATTTACAGGAAGGCTTTTAAAAAGACAATTTACTGTGTAAAAAAAACCTCGTTCACATGTTGAACTTTACCAACACAACAGCTCATGAGGATCTTTTTTATGGCCGTCTACTAATTGTTGCAGCTCCCGATGAAAATATTAGTCTGTAGTTTTAATGTCAGTAACGTACCTTGTCTATAGATGGGAGGCTTCTTATAGATGTTACTGCCGTTTTCTGAAAGACAGAAAAGAGCAGAAAGAAAAGAAATATTCAGATCATTTACTGCAGTAAAAGTACCAATACAGCAAAGTAAAAATACTCCATGACAAGTAAAAGTACATAAGTATTATGAGCTTGATGTAGTTAAAGTATTGCAGTAAAAGTACATAAGTATTATGAGCTTGATGTAGTTAAAGTATTGCAGTAAAAGTACATAAGTATTATGAGCTTGATGTAGTTAAAGTATTGCAGTAAAAGTACATAAGTATTATGAGCTTGATGTAGTTAAAGTATTGCAGTAAAAGTACATAAGTATTATGAGCTTGATGTAGTTAAAGTATTGCAGTAAAAGTACATAAGTATTATGAGCTTGATGTAGTTAAAGTATTGCAGTAAAAGTAGTGGTTTGGTCCCTCTGACTGATATATTATTATATATGACATCATTAGATTATTAATAGTGAAGCATCAGTGTTAGAGCAGCATGTTACTGTTGTAGCTGCTGGAGGTGCAGCTAGTTTACACTACTTTCTATACAGTTAGCTAGTTTAGTCCAGAGGTTCCCAACCTAGGGGTCGGGGCCCCTCCAAAGGGTCAGCAGATAAATCTGAGGGGTGGTGAGATGATTAATGGGAGAGGAAAGAAGAAAAAACAAAGTTCTGATACACAAATCTGTTTTCAGTTTTTGGACTTTTTCTCTAATCTTTGATTTTTGCTGAAATATTGGATCATTTGAACATTTATTGAAATGAAAGCATGTGAGAAGTTTAGAGGGAAAAATCACTATTTGGTGGAGCTGTTAACAACTCATAGACATGTGAAATGTGACCCCGACTACACACTGCTTTTTGTAAGACGTCAAAAGACAAAAAGGTTGGAAACCACTGGTTTCATCTTTAACAATGTGTTGTATTTTAAAAGCTTGTTATATTATCCATTGTGTCAAATCTTCATCTGAAAAGTAACTTAAGCTGTCAAATAAATGTAGTGGAGTAGAAAGTACAATATTTCCCTCTGAAATGTAGAAAGTAGCATCACATGGAAATACTCAAGTAAAGTACAAGTACCTCTAAACTGCACTTAAACACAGTAGTTGAGTAAATGTACCTGGTCTGTGGAAGTGCTGCATGGTGCTCTTGGTACCAGATGAGAGTGTGTTGGGTGTGTTTGGTGTCGGCGGTGTGTGCGCGCTGAATGTTCTGCTGGTCTGGATGGTGGAACCAGGGGAGGAACCTCCAGGAGACCGGTTCTCCAGCCACTCCCTGGACTCCTTGGAGAGGTTCTGGAGACACAGAGGAAACACAGGAGGGAGGGAAGTTAATTAATCTTTAATTAATGCACCTTTATGATATGAAGACATGCGGAGACGGAGAGAGTCTTACCTCTGGGGAGGGAGGAGGAGAGATGGAGCGAGGAGACAAGGACCTCTGGAGGAAAGAAACAAAAATAGATGAAACATTTCAACATATAAATAGATGCAGAAGCTCCTGTTTATTATTTCCCCTCAGGTTGCTTTAAGGTTGCTTCAAAGCCCCTAAAGTCCCAAAAGATGATACTTCACATGAGACAATTTACTATAAATTCATGTGTCTCCATAAAATTGCTGCTCTGATACAAACAGGAAGAAAGAAAATAGATTTATTAACATTTATAACTGCAGACTTTAAACACACAATATGTAATTTCAGCCGTTAGGCGTCTCAATCAAAACAATAACAAAAGACGGAGTGTGATGATGGTGTGAAGCAGCAAGGGATCATGGGAGTTGTTGTCTTCGTTGTTAAACAACCAGCTTCAGCGGGATAGGATTACTGCAGTGTTCATCATTCAGGATGAACAAACGGACCCGGAGATTACAGGTAAAAACACTGAATAAAACTGTTTCACGACGATGTTTGGTGACCACCGGACTTCCTGGAGGGGCTGTTAGCCGAGCTGCTGCTAACGTTTGTCCAGTTTATTTCTCTGATAACTTAAGATCCAGACGTCCAATGACTAAAATCCTTCTTCCGGCTAAAAGATATAGTTAAAAACCACCTAAATTTATCATGAAAATGTGGCTTAAAACTGAATAAAAGTCCATTTATAACAGTTTGTGTGGAACAACCACAACACCGATGTATTATCTTGTATGTGTGTAAGTTACTCTTTGGTAGACGCCATTGTAGCGGACAAACACAGCGCCGCCGTATGCATCTGGTGCGTGTTTACTCTTTGGTAGAGGAGGTATGACGCCATCGACAGGCGACCAAGTGAAACGGTCCGTTACTTTGATTAAATTACAGATTTCTCTGAGTTTGAATGTAAGAACACAACTCAACAACATATATAACACAGGTCTAGTTGTTTTTAGACATTTTAATGTGGAATAATTACATATTATAGCTTTAACTAATATCATTAATGACTTATTAAATATAACTTCAGCCTGTTTTAAAAGATGCTTTATAACAGTTGTTGATGTGCTATTTTGACTTTTTGTCTTCTGGCTTCACCCAAAAGAAGATTTAGTGAAAAGTTCTTGAGTGTTGTCAATAATAAATAATTGTTTAACAGTCACAGTTACTGTTAAGTCATCAGGCTGCTTATAAATGTTTCATACATATGATTTCATAGTGAATTATCTTTTGTGCACAAGATAAAAAACTGTGACAGTCGCACCCATGACCACACCGGCAGATTAAAAATACGTGTTTATCTCTCCACAAGCTTTCATTTTCATTTCAAACTACCTTCAGTCTTATTGAGCTTTATATTCAGTAGCAGTTAATCTTTTTTTATGTGCTGGTTCAGGAGACTCTGGCCTCCATCATGTAAAAGATTTGCTGATGCATTAAGCTCAGTTAAATACCTGCACCTGGACCCTGGACTGTACCAACTCCTGCAACACAGAGGGGGGGGGGGGGGGGGGGGGGTTATTGTGTTTAGTATTTTCAGTCCCTGCAGGAAACTGTGATTTTGCGATAATTAACGCAAATTCAAGAGATATTTGTTATATTTATGAGAGCTGCAGTTTTGTTAAATTACTGCAACTTTTTCCTCATGAAATCAAATCAACAGACGGTTTAATTTGGACCGATCGTCACGTAGCATCAGGTAGAAAATCTCACCTGCCGACAAAAATGAGGCCACAGAGCAAAACAATTCATAAATGTTTCCAAATTTTCCCAAATGAGGTTTGATTCAGTCAGATAAACATAATCTACCTCAAACATAAACATGAAACTATGTTTTTATATTAATGGATTTATTTTAATGTCATTATTGATGATTTTATTTGCCGCTGATTTTGAGCTGAAACGTTTATTTAATAAAGGTTATAAATGGAAGTCAAGTACAGCGTTTCCTGTTTTATAAAACTTTGAGTCTTCATGGTTCTCATGTTAGAGCTGAAGTCTTGTTGTTTCTGTGATCTGCAGGATGTTTATTATCCAGGAAGTGATGTCATATGACTCGTCATTGGTAAAAAGTTTTTCAAAAAAGAATAAGAATCACGTTAGAATGAACCCTTTATATCTACAGAGGGAGGAGCCCGCCATGTTTCTACAGTAGCCCTGAACGGACAAACCAAATCCAACACACTGCACCTTACTGATAATATAATATAATATAATATCATATAATATAATATAAATAAAGTGGTTCTTTTTAAGTATTTTTAATTGTTTTTTCTTGTTTTGGGGGAAATATGAGAAACGCTCCTTTTCCATTGGTCACATGTACGAGCTGTCCTCTGATTGGATCAAACACAACTCGTCTAAATGGCTTTTTAGACACAGAACATCTGATCTCTTTGTCTCTGGTTCTTCTTGTTATCGCTTTATCCCTCAGCCTCCGACACACACACACACACACACACACACACACACACACACACACACACACACACACACATCCACACACACACACACACACACACACACACACACATCCACACACACACACACACACACACAGTCTCAGCTGGTAACGAGCTGTCTGGTCTCTAACCAGCAGATTGATGTCTCATGTCGCAGCCAGACACAGATCTAACCAACCGACAAACTAACCGCCCGTCACGCCGACTGGTTCACCAACATCCTCCCGCCTCCAGTCTCAGTGCTGAGATAAACACGTCCTGGAGCTCCAGTACCAGAGATGAAACTGATATATATCTGAAACATCTTACAGATGAACAAGAGGATTTCATGGTTCTTTTAGAAGATCCGTCTAAATGAAAGTAGAAATCAGGTAGATATCTTTCAACGTTACAGTCTTTTTAGTACCAAAGTTCCTCTTTTTGTTACTATACTTCCACCTGCAGCTCAACAAAGAAACACTGTCCGAGGAAACACAAAGAGGGAATTTGATGCTAAAAAGACTGTAAATGTGTCAGATATCCACTTGATATGACTAACTCAGACTGCTGAAGCTGAATAGAAGCTTCACACAGACTTTTAAATGACTGTGTGGACACACTGTGGATTTGAAGGATCTTTTAATATCCAGTATGAACAGGAGGAATGATTACAGACACCTGACTGCTGGTTTAACACTGGAAAAGTCCTCTAAATGATCACGTTGGTGTTATATATATTTTTGTTCTTATTGTCAAGTGATTCCATGAAAAGATCTAAACCAACAATAAATGTGTTTCCATCCACATGTTTTTATCCTTATTTTCAATTTGCTCTGCACTGTTTTAGCTGCTGGAGGTGGAGCTAGTTTACACTACTTTATATACAGTTAGCTAGTTTAGTCAGTCAGTGGTTCCCAACCTAGGGGTCGGGCCCCTCCAAAGGGTCAGCAGATAAATCTGAGGGGTGGTGAGATGATTAATGGGAGAGGAAAGAAGAAAAAACAAAGTTCTGATACACAAATCTGTTTTCAGTTTTTGGACTTTTTCTCTAATCTTTGATTTTTGCTGAAATATTGGATCATTTGAACATTTATTGAAATGAAAGCATGTGAGAAGTTTAGAGGGAAAAATCACTATTTGGTGGAGCTGTTAACAACTCATAGACATGTGAAATGTGACCCCGACTACACACTGCTTTTTGTAAAACGTCAAAAGCCAAAAAGGTTGGAAACCACTGGTTTCATCTTTAACAATGTGTTGTATTTTAAAAGCTTGTTATATTATCCATTGTGTCAAATCTTCATCTGAAAAGTAACTAAAGCTGTCAAATAAATGTAGTGGAGTAGAAAGTACAATATTTCCCTCTGAAATGTAGAAAGTAGCATCACATGGAAATACTCAAGTAAAGTACAAGTACCTCAAAACTGTACTACAGTAAATGTATTTAGTTACTTTCCACCACTGGTTACACATTTAAATCGAAGGACTGTGAACATAATTTAACTGTATAGTAGATCAATTAATTGTTGGTTTGAGTCTGAACATGAAGAACCAGGTTTCAGGAGCAGCTCTTTAAATTACCTCCAGTGGGCTGTAACTGTAGTGCGGCTGGTAGATCATCAGGTCGGGTCTCTCTATATCCAGAATGGCTTTGTCCTTTGGTAACGCTGCCAGGTCCTTATAGCCGATAACGCCGTCCTCCACTCTGGCCTGGAGAGCCGGGGGAGGGGTGGTGGGTGGGTAGTGGTGGTGGTGGTGGTGGGGGGGGGGATTACAGATTACTGCCTGAAGATTAATGTGAAGGACAATATAACTTGATCTGTGTGTGTGTGTGTGTGTGTCTCACCACGATGGCGGCTGCAGGGGATCCCGGGACGCTGGACCCTCTCAGCGACAACACGCTCCCTGGAGACGTCTGAGCCACCTGCTGCTAACACACACACATAGGGGTCAGAGGTCAAGTACAAACTAATATTTGGCTTAATGGAAGAAGACTTCAGCTAATGAAGGAATCAATGATGATCATTTAGGTTTCTAGTTTAGGTTTTTAGTTTTCCAGGTCATTTCTTTACAGCTGGAAGCTGATTTAGGATAGTTGTTGGGATATTTCCCTGCATGTCTCAGAAATATTTAGATTCTTCTTCCAACACAGACGACCATCACAAACCAGAAGAAACATGAAAACATTTACTCTAATTTTATTAATCTGACAGAGAAGTGAAAATAATGATTACCTTGGGCATCATCCTGACTGCTGATTGGTCAGTTCCTGAGACAGAAACACACATACGATGGTATTATAAACATATATACACTATATATATACACATACATTACACTTTTCACAAGTAAAACTGAGTACTAATGACAAACTGGATGTGTGTGTGTGTGTGTGTGTGTGTGTGTGTGTGTGTGTGTGTGTGTGTGTGTGTCAGCTGGAAAGCAGAAATCTGCTGCAGAGGCTTTCTATGACTGACAGCTGCAGGACCAGAGCCCTGAGTTCAGTCAAATAAACCCACAGTTACATAGATCTGATGATAACACATTCAAACATCCTTCATATTACTATATGAAGGATGTTTGAAAGTTTGAATAAAGTATTGATGACAGATTGCCTCTTTTGAATCTCTAATTGCAATGACTAATAATTACAAAAGGGGAAGTTTTATCAAGTTTTGTTGTTATTTTAAGGAAAATGTGCTGCCCTATTTATTGATACCTGGTGCCTCCTTATTTTTTATTTTATTTTTCATTTGTCACCACAGTTTATTGTTTTTTTCATACTTTACTTGTAGCTAATTCTACTTGCCCAGATTTATTTAATTTTGTTTTATACTGTTTGTTCTGTTACTTATTTTTCATTGATTTGCTGTAATAAGTGATCTCGTGTTTCATTATGTTGAAAATTAAAAGAACAAAAAAATGTTACTACAATAAAGTCTGAATAAAGTTTTAATCATAAGAGATCTAGTTTAAGCTTTAGTCTGACTATGACAGTTCTTCTAACGTCCACTAGATGCTAGTCAAAATATTGTGACTATGCCGCAACAAGCTAACACTGTTGAATCATCAGCTCATCAATTTAGCATTTAGCTAGCTAGCTGCTATTTTAGCACAGAGCATTTTGTGCTCAAAGCTAGCAAGTTATAGAGCCATGCTACTCTTTAGTTAACTGTGGCTTTAAAACTCTGAGCTACAGCTAACGCTACACAGTCACTGATAGTTGCTGTGTTGGTAGCTAGGCTACTGCTAATATTAAAATTTGAATCAAATCATCATTTGTATGTTAAAAGTAGCAACACTGCTGAGTCATCCGCTCATTAGCATTTAGCTAGCTAGTTGCCATCTGCTATTTTGACACAGAGACTGCAGTTTGTGCTGCTGATGAGTAGTAAATTTAAATAGTAACTATAGGGTTAACTTTGACTTTAAAACTCTAAGCTAGAGCTAACACTACATGGCTGCTGGTGGTTACTGTGTTGGTTCATAGAAAATAAAATGCTAGCAAAAGTTTTGGAGTTGTGGATGTTTTTTTCTTTTGATTGAGCTAGGCTAATGGCCAGCTACAGTTAATGCTCACATTTATTGAATTAAATTATTATGTGTATGTTAAATGCCACAAATTAACACTGCTGAGTCATCTGCTCATCAATTTAGCATTGAGCTAGCTGCTACCTGCTATTTTGACACAGAGCAGTTTGTGCTTAAAGCTGACAAGTTACTGTTTGATGCTAATCTTTAGAAATACAAAAATAAAATGCTTGAAAGATGGATTTTTTCTCTTTTGATGGAGCTACTGTAGGCTAACGGTCAGCTACTGTTAATGCTAATATTTATTAAATCAAATTATCATGTGGATGTTAAATGCTGCAACAAGTTACTGCTGAGTCATCAGAACATTAGCATTTAGCTAGCTAGTTGTCAGCAGCTATTTTGACAAAGAAGATACAGTTTGTGCTCAAAGCTAACAAAGTTACTGTGTGATGCTAATCTTTAGTTAGCTGGTTAACATTGGCGGACTGTGGGACTAACTGTGCCTTTAAAACTGAGAGACAGTCACTGCTGGTAACTGTATTGTTGGTTCACAGAAAAAATGCTCGAAAATGCTTTGGAGTTGTTGAAAGGTGATTTTTTTCTCTTTGAGTCTTTGTGCTAAGCTAGGCTAAACACATCCTGGACCTTTCTCTGTACCAGACACAGATATACATCTGAGCTTACAGAAGACAGAGAACAAGAAGATCTTCTCTAAATGATGTTATGAGTATTTTTCTTAAAAAAAATATTGTGTGTATGTAAATCTCAGACAGATAACACAGCTGTTAGTATTCAGAGCTCTGCTGCAGCTGCTGGGTTGCCAGTTCTGCATTGTGTGATGTGACCGACGGACACAAAGGGATTATTCCAGAGTCCACAGCTTTGTTGTGAGTCTGGGTAACCTGCGGTCAGTGACGGGAAACTCCCTGCACACACGCTCACAGCCAAATACAGCGTTTGGTGTGTTTGATGATGTTACCTCAGGGAGAAAAAGGGATCATGTCTGTTTCTGTTTGTCTTCAGGGCTCTGCAGCCCGATCAGCACCTGAAACACAAACACACATGAAATCAAAATAACGCAGGACTTTTCAGGTTCATCATCTCTAAAGAATACCTCAGGTCCAGCTGTCACCAGGTTTCACCAAAACTAAGTTAACTTTAAGTAACAACCTAAAAAAAAACCTGCAAATCATTTTACTGCAAAAATACTTTTTACCCAGATTTTTTAAATTATGGATTTCTGATTACATTTTAAAAGTAAGTGTATCTGTAATAAACACTGATACAATTACCAGATTGATTCCTCTGTTTTCATTTGATTTATTTACTTCACATTTAGTTCAGCAGGAAAAGCTCTTAAACTTGCAACCAAAGGTAACCTTAGATTTGCTGTCATGCCACCGAATTCATCATCATTCAAACAGCTGACTGTATTTATTTATAAACATCATCTAAAAATGCATCTTTTAAAGCTGAGTTTGAAACGATTGTATGATATTATATCTCCTGGACAATATTATATTATGTGTTTTTTATGCAATTTATCTGTTTTTACTTTTTACTGTATAATTTTGTCTCTCTTGTCCTTTGATAAAGTGATATACAAATATTATTATTATTATTATTATTATTATTATTATTATTATTATTATTGTTATTATTAACCAATAACAGTCTTTATTTGAGCTTTTTAGTTTTACATTTGCACATAAACCAGTAGAGATTTTACAATCAGAATTCCTAAATTGTAAAAATGACTTAGAATGATGAACTAAAATTTATTGATTATAAAACACTGATCATGAAAACAAAACAAAAGTTCAATGTAATTAAACACAAATTCCGATATAATCAGAGCTGCAATGATTAATTGATTAGTTGATTGACAAAAAATTAATCGCCAATTATTTTGATAATGTCTATTGATAATTTTGAGTCCAAATTTTCTGATTCCAGCGTCTCAAATGTGAATATTTTCCAGTTTCTTTAGTCTCTATGACAGTAAACTGAATATCTTTGGTTTGTGGACTAAACAAGACATTTGAGGACGTCATCTTGGACTTTGGGAAACATTGACGACATTTCAAACTAATCGATTAATTAAGAAACGATTAGTTGCAGCCCTAAATATAATGTCATTTGTCAGTCAATGCACCGTATTTTAAACCCTCTCATGAACGCTCTCAAGTCCTCAACACAGGAATCTTTGCAGTCCATCTGACGTAACATCAACACGGCATTGACTGAAGACCTGGAGCCAATCAGTGATCAATAATGGCCTTTAAAAAACCCTGCTAATCACCTCACAGGACGAAGTGATGAAAATATCTTCAAATCGTGTCAGATTGTTTCTGTCAGCAGCAGAGTTCAGACTTTCTGCTCACTGGACAGATTTTGGTCGGACTGAACTCTACAGACGCTGCAGTATTGATCTCTGCTGGTGTCTGATGTCACCGACACTGAATAAATAATTCATGTTTTAATGTGTGGATGAATGACTCACTCTGACTGGGAGCTCTGGTCATTTTGTCCAGAAGGAAACAAGAAAGAAGGACATTTTGTATGTCAGCAGTAAAAGTACATAAGTATTATGAGCTTGATGTAGTTAAAGTATTGCAGTAAAAGTACATAAGTATTATGAGCTTGATGTAGTTAAAGTATTGCAGTAAAAGTACATAAGTATTATGAGCTTGATGTAGTTAAAGTATTGCAGTAAAAGTACATAAGTATTATGAGCTTGATGTAGTTAAAGTATTGCAGTAAAAGTACATAAGTATTATGAGCTTGATGTAGTTAAAGTATTGCAGTAAAAGTACATAAGTATTATGAGCTTGATGTAGTTAAAGTATTGCAGTAAAAGTAGTGGTTTGGTCCCTCTGACTGATATATTATTATATATGACATCATTAGATTATTAATAGTGAAGCATCAGTGTTAGAGCAGCATGTTACTGTTGTAGCTGCTGGAGGTGGAGCTAGTTTACACTACTTTATATACAGTTAGCTAGTTTAGTCCAGTGGTTCCCAACCTAGGGGTCGGGCCCCTCCAAAGGGTCAGCAGATAAATCTGAGGGGTGGTGAGATGATTAATGGGAGAGGAAAGAAGAAAAAACAAAGTTCTGATACACAAATCTGTTTTTTGTATTTTAAAAGCTTGTTATATTATCCATTGTGTCAAATCTTCATCTGAAAAGTAACTAAAGCTGTCAAATAAATGTAGTGGAGTAGAAAGTACAATATTTCCCTCTGAGATGTAGAAAGTAGCATCACATGGAAATACTCAAGTAAAGTACCTCAAACTGTACTACAGTAAATGTACTTAGTTACTTTCCACTGCTGTCGTTCAGGCTCAAAGGGTTAAAGGAAACAGAACTAGCAGTTTCTCCTCATCAGTAGATTCCATCTCTGTCTGTCCCTGGAGAGAGATCAATTACAATCTAATGGCTCCTAATGATCAGTCGTCTGATCAATAAAGTGCAGGACTCAGGTGTTAGAGCCTCCTCAGTCACAGAGCAGAGAGGAAACACTCCTGCTCATCATTTCATCAGTGTTTTTTTTATACATTGATTAGCTTCATTTCTATGGAAATCAATCTGCAGGATAATCAATCACTTTCCTTCAATCTGATCTGTTTTTGTCAGATATGCTTTTAACCCCGAGTCTCTGTGTTATTTATTCTTTTATCCATTGTTACAAGCTAAATGTGTAATGTATAATATAAAATTGATGGATGATTTGGAAATCAAATCATGCTGGAACTGGTTAAAACTGTAAAAAAAAAAACGTACATGTTCGGTCGTTTCCTTCTGCAGATCTTCAGCTCAGCTGCTCGTCTGCTGAGAGAAAACCAAAGAGAGAGATTGAAGACGTCAGAAAGAAGCAGCCGAGGAATAAAAAACAGACCACAGAGACTTTGCCTCTGTATGTTCTGTGTTCACTTGAACATTTCTGACGGAGCGGAGGACGGAGACGCTGTGAGGAAAATGCTTCAGATTTATGTGTCAAATCTCATCTTTGCAGCAGACAGAAACCCAGAGAAGCATCTTTAGTGGACTAAACACCAGAGTCTCTGCTAGATTTCTGTAGACTCGTCCGCCTCTTGTTTTTTCTTTGTCTCACAGTGAAGCTCTTGCATCTATTTTCAGATTCAGGTTTTTTTATTTCTGTTGCTAAGCGATGATGCTGGCAGGAGACAAACTGCAGGAGTTTGATCAGAGGTTGAAATCTGCTGCATCTGACTGAATGATGAAGAAACTGAGTGAATATTTAACTATAACTAGAGTTTATCCCACTTGATTTGTTACCAGTTAACTTTAAACCTGCATTAACTGATGTTTTAAGTTGATATGTTGAACTTGTTTCTGTCCACCTGGTGAATGTGAGTCCAATATTCACTCTCTTTTAGCTCTGTTTTTGGTCTCCACCACCTCCTGAGGGAAATATCTGGCTCTTTAGCTGCTAAATGCTCCACTATGTTCACCAGCTAGTCTACAGCTAACTGTGTCTGTTAGCAGGTAGCGTATGGCGGCTTTTTTACAGCTTTTATTCTGAAAACGACGCTGAGAGTGAACCAAAGCCGAGAGGAGCTGCAGGCTTGTTTTGGCCGACCGACGGTCCAAAAAGCTAAAGATCTTTATTTATTTATTGCCATGACGACAAAGAAAAGCAGCAAATCATCACATCTGAGAAGCTGAAACTAGAGAATATTTGGCCTTTTTGCTCGTAAAGTGACGATCAGTTAACCGACTAATCATTGCAGATCTAAAGTATTGCTTTGTGGGACTTTTAGCGAACACTAGTGAGCATGTTATGGAGGTATTAAAATCCCCTGCAGCCCAAAGAGAAAGAAGGAACCTCAAACTGCAAACAGGGTCAGTTTTTCCTCTTTGTATTATGAATTTTTAAACCATGAAGCCAAAACCAAAGTAAAGTCTGTGTCCGGGGGAGAATTATTAATGTGCAGCAGAACTCACAGTGTGAGTTCAACTGAACGGACGCCATGTTTGAGTCCAGAATCTTATAATACACACTTACTTGCTTTAATAGTTATTTAATTACCCTCATGTTGGTGTTTTGAATAGTTTTTAATATTGTTTTATTTGCTGTAAGTTGCTCTGGGTATGAAACGTGTTTCTGTATATAAATAACTGCTAACTATTAAATAAAACACCAACTACTTTCATAATTGATTAATCGTTTGAGTCATTTTTTTAAGAAAAAATTTCCAATTTCTCTGATCTCAGCTTCTTCAATGTGAATATTTTCTGGTTTCTGTGACAGTAAACTGAAGATCTTTGAGTTGTGGACAAAACGAGACATTTGATGACGTCGTCTTGGAAACACTGATCAACATTTTTCACCATTTTAATTAACAGATTAATAGCCGCAGTTGAAATAATATGATAAAAAAATTAAATAAATACATAAAAATATGAATAAGAATTTGAGTAAACACATCAGGTCATCATTTACCTGCAGGTTACCATAGCGACAGTATTTGCTAACTCTCACTAGAGGTGAAACGTAACTGAATCTTCACTTCTTCTGTGAAGCCCCGCCCCCTACTCTGCCTCTGATTGGCTGACCGTGATATCCTTACCCTAAGCCAATCATCTCGCTCCTCATGACTAAACCTAACCAATCACAACCAACCAAGGCAACGAGTATGAGCCAATCAGAGGCAGAGAAGGGCGGGACTTCATGGAAGGTGGGTAGGAAGCAAAAATAAGACACCTGTGAGTTAAAATGACTTCAAACAAACTTAAAAATGAACTAAGATTTGAACACAGCTCCTCCCGGTCATGATATAAATATAATAAAACACTCAGGTGTTAAAAGTTATATATTAAAATACATCACTGTTGGGTTTTTTTGGTCAACAGGTTGTTAAGTGAGTGTTTGTTTCAGCTCTCGCTCAGCACATCTCCCTCTGGGACTGGAGATAACTCAGTGGAATGCTGGGAGATATCTGAGGGTTGCTAGGTTACCACACCCAGCCGTCCAATCAGCTGGCAGAAATGTGGGAGAAACAAAGAGAGAGAGAGAGAGATGCTGCACTGAAATAGACCTCCCACCATCAGACCACCCCGACGCCGAGAGAGAGAGAGAGAGAGAGAGAGAGAGAAGTACAACCACACACACACACACACACACCGCCGGGGTCACAAGCTCAGGTAAACCCCACCCGGCTGCCACGTCTAGGAGTCTAAATCTAACGTCCCCACAGCTCAGCAGCTATTCCGTTTTTCAGTGCATTGTAATTTGAAAAAAGAAAAATTGTCATAATTTTGTTTTTTTTGGTCAGTTCATCATCTGTTCACCTACAGTCTGAGATTTCCTACATTTCCCAGAATTCCTTTGGGTGAGGGGACGCCAGCGTGTTGCTCTCAGCTGCTGGTTGTGTGAGCAGGAGGAGACAGTGATAGTGAAAGTGTGAGTCTCACTCCCAACTGAAAACACAAACTGAAGAAAAATTAAAAAAACAAAAAAATAACCAGAATCTGTTTTTAAAAAAGAAGTTTTGTTATTTTTCATTTCTGAAAAGAAAGAAACTACAAAAAGCTTTTTCGTCTACTAATAAACATAATGTTTGCACGTCTGGGTACATTTTTAAGTTGTCTGGTACTAAAATACTCTTTTTGACAACTTACTTGTAGAATAAAAATATGTTTTACTACAAATTTATAGTGTATCATTTTGTCTTAACACAAAATTCACAGCTGTGAAATAACATTAAATAAAATTTAAAAAATAAAATAAAATACAATCTAAAACAATCAAAATGATGATGGAGCTTCTGGAGATTAACCTTGGGCTAAAAGACAAATAACAAATAAATAAAACAAATCATTTAAAAGATGAAATATCTGATGAAACAAGAAGTTAATGAGCTCATCTGTAACTCTGATTATTATTATCAGCATTAAATATTAATTAATAGTTGTTGCATTAACACTACTACTGTAATACTGTACATGCTAACACTACAGCTAGCGTACAGTGTTATATATAGTTACCATTAATTAAATGATATAAATCATCACAATAAACAATTATAAAATAAAATATAATATAAAATAAGGTAATCTACAAAATAGATCTTTAAAAAAAAAATACAGTATAATAATACAGTAAAAGCCAGAATTCAAATAGCCTCCGAGTCTCAAATAATAATAATAATAATGAAGGTCGAAGGTCACAAACAGTTTACATGAGATTTCAGTTATAGAGAAGAAAAAACTCAAAAATATATTAATTAAAGACGACTGCAGAGGTGAAGTTAACGGACTGGCTGACGTCACCAGTGAGTGTCTGTCTCTCTCTCTCTTTCTCTCTCTCTCTCTCTCTCTCTCTCTCTCTTTGTGTTTGGATGAAGAGACGTAAATTATCTCGTTAACATCACTGAGGAGGTCGTTAGTAGCGGTCACTGCATTTTTACACCCAAAGAAAAACACACTCAGGTCCTGAGAATGTGCAGACCTTACATTCAGATTTATAACTGCTGCTGCACACACACACACACACACACACACACACACACACACACACACACACACACACATCACATATCACTTCTTTTCGCCCTCATAAGGGAGGCGAGTCTCCGCAACATGAGGAATACCTGGACCACACACACACACACACACACACACACACACACACACACACACACAGAGGTCAGAGGTCAAGTACACACACATACACACACATTTCTGAATATGTACTATTTGTTGTATAACTCCTACAATCTAAAAAGAAGCTTAATTCACATTAACTACATGTTCTCTTTTTCTTCCATGGTCGTGCATTCAGGGACTCTCAGAGTGTTTTCAAACCAGCCAGCAGCTTCATATCTTGAGGCTGAAGCACCTTAAAGTTCCACCGACGGCCGCTAGCTGCTCCGACTGACTGCAAGTCAAAAAGCCTCAACTTCTCTCTAGAAATATGAAATCAATCATTGTTTTCAACGAGTCATTCTGGTCTCAATCTCTAAATTCAGACCCTCTAATAAGTGTGCTGGTGGTCATTTTGGAAATTATTGCTCCATTAATAAGATTTGAGGACTTATAGTAGCTTTGATGTCTGCTGTGTGGTCGTTGATTGACAGCTGTGATTGACAGTCGGCTCACCTGCTGCTCTGCTTATGTTACTTCATTATGATACCTGCCCTGTTAGCACAGTTTAGCTAAAGTAGCTAACATTAGCTCAAGTGTGCAGCGCTCGGTGTTCCCGGTAAGCTAGCGTTAGCTTGGGTCCGAGGTAGCGGGGGCGTGTTTCCAGTGCGTGAAAAGCAACACGCTGCACTCCTTATCTGGAAGCTCCTGGTTCCAAATGGAAAAGATGCACCTCACTACATCCGTCGTTATGTTCAGTGTATGATTTATACCTCTGGTGTGTTTGTTCTGGTCTGAATCAGTGAACCAAAATGCATCATTAAAAGCCAGGTGAGACGTAAACACAGGAAGAGGCTCCCATCTGCCCAAATATCAAGAAGATGACGTTGGTTGTTCTCACCACCATTAATCATATCTGCAGAATGTTCACTGACATGTAGTTTCCCTCCGATATCTGCTCATAGCAACTAAAGCATGATATTAACATAAATATGTTAATCTCCTTCCTGCAACCTGTGTACGACAGAACATAATCCAGGAAGCACTTCTCCATTGGAAAAAGAAACTAGTAGCATATAAATATCATTTCAACATACATTTTTGTACAAATAATCTCCAATCTGTTGGTTAAACCTGCAGTTTCAGCTCTAAAATGTTCCTCTTTACGTCTTTATGTAGGAATCTGCTTTGATTTCCCTCGTCTGGATGTTACATGAAGCTGCTCGCATCCTCCTGCTGCGTTTATGCTGTTTGCCTCCTCAGAGTTTTTTTATGTCGAGTCGTGATGCAGTAAAATGTAAAAGATGTTGATGCCTGAAGCTGAAAGTGGGTCACAGACTGAAAACTGCTGAGTCACAGCTCTGATTATTCAGATTCTCTGTTCAAACATCTGCTGAGCTTCGAATGTTTTAATCTGCAGCTTTTTCACACCAAAACATTTTTTTTTTAACTTTTGCTGCTCTGAACATTGAATTTCTACTAACTTCATGCTGTTGAACAGCAAGTGACACATTTAGAGTATTAATGTATTAGTGATAAACAGATAAACTGCATCAATAAGAAGGAATGAAAAGAAAGATGTAAACAGTGATGTTAACACGCTAAACATAAGTAAGGTGAATGTATTCTGCACATTTCCAGCTTCTATATTTATATTCTGGGGCTCTACTGGAATATCTTTGCATGATTTCCAGTTAAAAACTCCTTATTTATCTTCTACTGGTCCTTTATGCAGCCCCTCAGTTCAGCCTCTGTCTGAAACAGGCCGTTTTAGCTCCTGTCTCTTTAAGCCCCGCCTCCTGATGAGCCCACTCTGTTCTGATTGGTCAGCTTTCAGGAAGCTTCCTCCAGCTCCGGAGGCTACGTAAACAAACTATAGTAGCAGGATTTCACTTCTTCTTCTCCTTCTTTACTCCAAATGTCAACTTCTCAAATCCATCCGTACATGTTGGAGCTGAACAACACACCCTAGCAACCACCTTAGCAACCAAGGCTGCAGGACGAACAGCCGTTTATGAGCATGTGCGACAAGCCGATGTCAGCTTGTCAGATGTCGGCTGAAAAAAACATCACAAACAAAGTGTCCGGGGCAGGTTGAAGCCCTGTCTTTTGACTTGCAGGTAGCATTTCCTCATATGTTCACCTCAAGTTTTGGAACTTGGAACAACACATGGAAACACCTTAGCAACCACCTTAGCAACCACCTTTGCAACCAAGGCCGTAGAGAGGATGCACAGTCATGGACATGTGACGAGATGACGTCATCTTGTCAGGAAAGTAAACAAAGTGTTCAGAGCAGGTTGAAGCCCTGACTCTTGACTCGCAGGCAGCATTTACATACGTTCACCTCAAGTTTTGATCATCCAACATCATAACAGGATAAAAATAACAGAAAACCACAAAAAGCAGAATACGTCATGTTTAACTCAACTCTCAGCTCTCTCTCTTTTTTTTTTCTTTGTTCACACTATTTCTGTCACTTGTCATGTGAGCAGCTGCATGAAACACTATGAATGTTTCCCCCCAGTGAGACTGTCTGAAGATATGCACCGTTATCCTGCATTTAAATGATATCACGTCTCCCACCCTCGACGTCGACAACAACCGTTTCCCCGACGTTGTCAGAACTACTTTTGATCTGAGGGGACAGACGGACGGATCCCACAGTCATATTATAGTTTAGAGACGACGTCACATCACATAACTAATAATACAAATAAATAAATAAGATTTTGAGACTTGCAAAAAAGGTTTTCCAAATCAATTGAAGAAAGAATAAAATTGGGCTCGTTGTTAGTTGTTGTTAACTGATGGATGTGATATTTCTCCAGCAGACAAATAAGTTTTATACAGTCATCAATCATTCTGTTATTGATTTTAACAGATCAAAACAAAACCAGGAGTTCTGACTGATTAATTTGCTAAAAAAAAAACAAAACAAATTTTTTTTGATTGATTTTGACGTTGATTCTATTTCAGATTTACAAAAAAATGAGCAAAACAGAGAAATATCTTTACATTTACTGATGATTTTTGTTACACGGATGAAAGTGATGCAAAATATTCAAATTAAACTCTTTGTTGGTTATAAAGAACCTGAACCTGAACTCACATACAGGAAATCACAAGACCGTTACAGGACGCTGTGTGAGTGTGTGTGTGTGTGTGTGTGTGTGTGTGTGTGTGTGTGTGCTGGCAGGCTCTTATCTCGCCTCACAGAGATGTGACCACACCCAGTCTGTCATCGCTAGGGCAACGGCTGCTGTCATTGGCTGACGCGGACGACATCACAGCTGCAGTGTGACAGTTTCACATGTTTGTTGTGACGTTGTGATTGACAAGAACTCAAGGACGCTTCTCATGTTTCCTCCGTTCCTTCCACGCTCACTCACATCTCTCCTAAACTCCCTTCGTCTCTCTACTTTCCTTCCTTCATCTTTCTGCCACATTCACGCCGTGTCAGATGGATGGGAATGTTCATTAAAGAGCTCTAAACAGCTCTATATTTATATTCTGGGGCTCTACTGGAATATCTTTGCATGATTTCCAGTTAAAAACTCCTTATTTATCTTCTACTGGTCCTTTATGCAGCCCCTCAGTTCAGCTTCTGTCTGAAACAGGCCGTTTTAGCTCCTGTTTCTTTAAGGCCCCGCCTCCTGATGAGCCTGCTCTGTTCTGATTGGTCAGCTTTCAGGAAGCTTCCTCCGGCTCCGGAGGCTACGTAAACAAACTATAGTAGCAGGATTTCACTTCTTTTTCTCCTTCTTTACTCCAAATGTCAACTTCTCAAATCCATCCGTACATGTTAACAACCACCTTAGCAACCACCTTAGCAACCACCTTAGCAACCAAGGCTACAGGACGGACAGCCGTTTATGAGCATGTGCGACAAGCCGATGTCAGCTTGTCAGATGTCGGCTGAAAAAAAACGTCACAAACGAAGCGTTCAGGGCAGGTTGAAGCCCTGAGTTTTGACTTGCAGGCAGCATTTCCGCATACGTTCACCTCAAGTTTTGGAACTTGGAACATGTTTAACATCCAACATCAGAACAGGAAATAAATAACAGAAAACCACAATAAGCAGAACTTGTTAAGGACAACTCAGGAAGGTTGTATGAGGGTTTAAAATCATATTATATCCATTAAATTTGAGTTTAATTACATTGACTTTGGCTGGCGTGAGGCGTCGATGTTTCTTTTGGTTTTCAGGCACTTCTGTACCATCAAGTGCCAAGTTGGCGCATTTTCCTGTTAATGTCAATGACTTGGAGGTTGACATGAATGTTGTTTGCAGGTCAGAAACTCTGACAAAACACAAAGGCAGCATAACTCTCTTTCCTTATCTCCTTCTTTCCATTTGTAGCTTTCCTTTCCTTCCACATCCCCTTCATCTCTACATGTTTCCTTCTTCCTTTTCCTCGCTTACGTCTCCTTTTTTTCCTCTCCTGCATCCTTTAATTTCCTATATTTGTCTTTCCTTCTCTACTTCTCTAGTCGACCTTTCACTATCACATAGTCCAGCTGTCGTCATATCTTTGTATTCCCGTTGTCATGACGACGGCTCCGGGATGAAACAGTGATTCCGGTGAACGTTTTCCTCTCCTGAACGTCTCTGAATCGTCTTTGAAAAGGTTTGTTCCAACAAACGTCACAAAGTTTAATGAAATCTCTGGTTTCAGTCTGATGAATGTCAGCTGTTCATGAGAAGCACATTCAAACTTTATCGTTTCAGGTCAGACTGACTCTTCATAACATGTATGACAGCTCTGAACTTGTACGAGAACAGACAAGAGAAACACACCGACACCTTGATGGTTTATCACATGATCAGCCTTCTCTAAACTCTGCGTGTTTGCGCTGTGACCCGGCAGCCGAGTGTGGGTGAAACCGCTGAGCAGAGATGTATTTTTAACCGGTGCTGGTCTGATATCAGAGCAGAGAAGAAGAAGGTCCATCTGTCATATCAGCAAACACGAGAGCTGCTCAACTTAAAATTCCTGCAGTGGAGAATCAACTGACGAGTGGATGGCAGCCTGAACGCCTGCAGCCAAAACAATAAACTACAACCCCTCTAAACCCCCCCAACACCACCACCACCACCACCACCACCACTGCTGGCTGCGCCTGTGGCCTCATTCCTGCAGCATCAACAGCCCCCCCCCCTCAGCCCCCCCCCCCCCCCCCCCCCCCCCCCCCCCCCCCCCCCCCCCCCCCCCACCCGGCCCCCTGCTGTACCCAGAGATAAGAGCTGAGGCCTCCGTCTGTTGCAGCAACAGCCTGGATTCAACCCGCACTAATTATTAAAGGAACATTCTGCTTTTTTTACAACCTGAGGATTAAAATGACGCAACTACTGTAGAGCACAGACATTTACACGACATCTCAGAGGGAAATATTGTACTTTCTACTCCACTACATTTATTTGACAGCTTTAGTTACTTTTCAGATGAAGATTTGACACAATGGATAATATAACAAGCTTTTAAAATACAACACATTGTTAAAGATGAAACCAGTGGTTTCCAACCTTTTTGTCTTTTGACGTCTTACAAAAAGCAGTGTGTAGTCGGGGTCACATTTCACATGTCTATGAGTTGTTAACAGCTCCACCAAATAGTGATTTTTCCCTCTAAACTTCTCACATGCTTTCATTTCAATAAATGTTCAAATGATCCAATATTTCAGCAAAAATCAAAGATGAGAGAAAAAGTCCAAAAACTGAAAACAGATTTGTGTATCAGAACTTTGTTTTTTCTTCTTTCCTCTCCCATTAATCATCTCACCACCCCTCAGATTTATCTGCTGACCCTTTGGAGGGGCCCGACCCCTAGGTTGGGAACCACTGGACTAAACTAGCTAACTGTATATAAAGTAGTGTAAACTAGCTCCACCTCCAGCAGCTACAACAGTAACATGCTGCTCTAACACTGATGCTTCACTATTAATAATCTAATGATGTCATATATAATAATATATCAGTCAGAGGGACCAAACCACTACTTTTACTGCAATACTTTAACTACATCAAGCTCATAATACTTATGTACTTTTACTGCAATACTTTAACTACATCAAGCTCATAATACTTATGTACTTTTACTGCAATACTTTAACTACATCAAACTCATAATACTTATGTACTTTTACTGCAATACTTTAACTACATCAAGCTCATAATACTTATGTACTTTTACTGCAATACTTTAACTACATCAAGCTCATAATACTTATGTACTTTTACTGCAATACTTTAACTACATCAAGCTCATAATACTTATGTACTTTTACTGTAGTAGATTTTTCATGCAGGACTTTTACTTGTAACGGAGTATTTTTTCATTGCTGTATCTGAATATCTACGTCTACTATCTACTATCTACTTCTTCCACCACTGAGTGCAGGAAAACGACACAATGTACAGTTTGTGGCACCAGCAGAAAGGTCATGAGGTCATTAAAAGCTAAGGTTCATCCTCTGAGGAGTCAGCAGTTAGATTCAACCACGGTCCAGTTTTGTTTCTTTTAATTTGTTTAAGAACTGAACTGAGAACTGATTCCTGACAGTATCTGATGTCATGTTTCTCATCAGTAAGTTGCAGCTTATTTTAATCCTCATTTGTCTAAAAATGACTCATATGTGATGATGTGTGTTGTACTCAGAGACCGACTGTATCGGTTATTCACGCACAGCTTCATTAATGGTGACAGAAAGACGAAAATAGCATCAACACACATTTGTGAAGAACAAATTCTGGTCCAACATTAAAATGTCATTTCTGGTCAGTTTATTAGACTTAATTTCAGCAGCATGCAGTATTCAAACAGCAGTTTAAATACCTCACTGGGATTTATTTTATTATCTACAGCAGATTTGTGAAACATGATGTCAAAGTTTTGATGTCTATTAAAGTCAAAGCTTCATCTTTAATTAGGGGACGAATATTTTAGCTGCAGGGCCAGACTTGGCCCACGAGCCGCTATTTGACTACCTTGCTTGTAAACCTGTGTGTAACACTGTAATGTATAAAGGTCTCCACTTATATGCAGTTATATGTTGAAAATATAGTCATTACATTATTAATAATTATTAATTATTACATTATTATTATTGCTATTAAAGTAAAGGTTATAAACTGCTAAACTTTAGTCCAGTTTTATCAGAACTTGTGCTGTTCTCAGCTGTTTCAACAACAAACCGACACTCTGGAAACCACAGAAAGTAAAAGCCAGAAGCCGCTGCTCCATGAAATCTGTTTGACTTTCATAAATCTCCATTAAATCCTCATGTTTCATACTGAGCAGCGCGCCGACAAAGGACCGACCAGATACCGCTAATCCTGGTCCCACACTAGAGGATAATTAGGCCGATTTTGGGTCTGATTCGCCCCCCCCCCCGACCATTGCGGGGGTGTTCGAGGCTGGTCTGAACAGATTATCTGCCCAAATGATGCTGTAGTGTGAGGAGTTTACAGACATAATCTTAATGTTACCGACTGGATCGGAGTTTCCACGATTTCAAATCCTAAATATCAAACATGTTTGATATTTATGACTTTAAATCCTGTATCATGAAAGCAACAGTGATGAAATATTGAGCAGAAACCTGCAATATCCAATGAGAGCGAGCTGAGCGGGAAGCGTCACCAACCGGATGTTGCGTACTTGTGAGGAACAGAAACATGGTTTGTCTCTGGAGCCAGGTGGACGGTAGAAAAGGAAGACAAGCTTGTGGATTTATGGCAACAGTATAAATGCTTGTTTAATGTCTTGTGCAAGACGTTCCACAACAGGGCAGAAAGTGCCTTGGCTTTGGATGTAACAGGTGAGCTAAAATGCTAATGCTAATGTAAAGTAGCTGCAAAAGTTTATTATGTTACTGTGTAACTCCATCCTCTCAGACATGACTTCATCCACAGTTTCTTTCTCTTGTTTTGTTTTTCAGTGCAAATCACACACAAGTGCAACCAGCTGACGACGACATGCTTGTTTTTTTTTCTGAAGTCACGTTTAATCACGTGAGTTTCTGTGAGATCATAAGTCCCTGGAATCGCCACTTTGAAATCGTTTAGCATAAACGCCAAGTGTGTGTCTGTTCTCACGATTAAAATATTAAAAATCGGTTCAATCTGTCGTAAGGTCTGTGATCTCCCATGTTTTTAATATCAGTTAAGATTTGTAAATCCTCTTGTGTGCACTGGTCTTAAAGTCGGAGCGATCTGCCTACACGGCGCCGATGATTAGCCGCTGATCTCTGTTAGCTTTCACATCCGGACAGAAGCTACGTTCATGTTTTTTTTTTCACAATTTCACACAGACGACCTTCATCTGTCCACCATGATGAACATCAGTCCGACTCTGCAGAGATGGAGGTGAATCAGCCGCCGGATTCATCTCATCGTAGAGTTTATTTCTCTATAATGACGCCACCTGATTTCCCCCTTTGCTCCCATAATAATTACTACGTACATTAGAGGGAACTTGCTGAAACGACTCATGGCGTCGTCTTTCTTGGGTGAAGAGTCTCTGTTAGCAAGTCATAAGGCAAATTACACGTTATCCTAACCTGCTAGGTGTCTGCTGGTTTTCCTGCTAAAAAATTTCAAAATAAAATTCAAAACCTTATATGAAATAGTCTACTCCTCCTCTGTTAATTGATGTTTGATTGCATGTCTCTCTCCTTTAAACATACTCACAGCCAGAGAGGAAAACTGTGGATTTCACAACCTGCGGTGAGTCACGAAGAATGAGAAACACACCTGGAATCAGAATCAGCAGCATCTCCACTCTGACTGTCTATTTCTGCTGCAGTAGAGTCTCAGTGGAGCAAACTTTCTATTGTATAACATGAGTGAAGATGACTCATGTGTCCAGAAATAGAGGAGAGCGGCGCCCACGCAGCACGCTGACACATTCAGGGACTGTACGAGTACAGGACGCCAGCGATGTGAACAAAACACAAACTGTGAGCTTATGGATGTTCAGAAACCAGTTTTGGGTTTACAGAACCACTCGCTGACATTTTTCCAACACTGTAAAAATCAGCCACTCCTATTCTTTGACATAAAAATGTAAATTGTGCCAACAAATCATGCTAGTCAACTTCAAATCTTAATCTATTACAAAGGAAGTTCTGTTAACTTGTCTTCAGTTTGGGTCAGTCTTCAATATTCAGTAAGTTAAACTGGTGACACTTTAAATAAATGTTGTTGATATTGTCTTTTACTCCCGATAGAGTGATCTAGGTACCCTACCCTTAAAGTCATACTGAATCACATTTAATCATCATTGTTTGGAGTCAAAAATAATATCAATATGTTTTTTTTAAGTGTATTGTTAATAGTCTTGTATTATTAAAATGAAGAAAAATATCAGAAATATTACTTTTTGGCTGGAGGCGGTGTCTGTGTTTGATTGAAAGCAGCTGGGGGGATGTGTCGGTGTCTGTGTTTGATTGACAGCAGCTGGAGGGAGCGTGTCGGTGTCTGTGTTTGATCGACAGCAGCTGGGGGGGTGTGTCGGTGTCTATATTTGATTGAAAGCAGCTGAGGGGGCGTGTCGGTGTCTATAATTGATTGAAAGCAGCTGAGGGGGCGTGTTGGTGTCTGTGTTTGATTGACAGCAGCTGGAGGGGGCGTGTCGGTGTCTGTGTTTGATTGACAGCAGCTGGAGGGAGCGTGTCGGTGTCTATATTTGATTGAAAGCAGCTGAGGGGGCGTGTCGGTGTCTGTTTGATTGACAGCAGCTGGAGGGGGCGTGTCGGTGTCTGTGTTTGATTGACAGCAGCTGGAGGGGGCGTGTCGGTGTCTATATTTGATTGAAAGCAGCTGAGGGGGCGTGTCGGTGTCTGTTTGATTGACAGAAGCTGGAGGGGGCGTGTCGGTGTCTGTGTTTGATTGACAGCAGCTGGAGGGGGCGTGTCGGTGTCTATATTTGATTGAAAGCAGCTGAGGGGGCGTGTCGGTGTCTGTTTGATTGACAGAAGCTGGAGGGGGCGTGTCGGTGTCTGTGTTTGATTGACATCAGCTGAAGGGAGCATGTCGGTGTCTGTGTCACTAACAGGGATCTTGAAGAACAACCAAACCAGCATCTAAAGGGTCCCAAGTGACATTTGCAGGTATATTACATTCTGTTTAATGTGCTGCAGCTGAGCAGCTAATTGGCTATCTAGCTGCTAACTGGTGTTATTGGTGCACTTTTCTCTGATGAATGTATGTTTGGTGGCTTGTTCAACAAACTAAGCTGCAGGACAAGTCATGTGTTCATGTTTGTAAGTTAAATAAGGAGACGTTGGCAGGAAAACTAATGTGGGTTGTTGTTCAGAGTTTGTGTCTCTTGTGTGGTGTAGCAGGATGCAATCAGGCTCAGTGTGACCATCTGCTCTGGCTATGATAGAACGACACGTTATCTCTTTATGCAAAGATCTGTTTTGTTGTAATCGAAATAAGGCCTCCAGCTACGTAAGCAGATGATGGGATGATATTTAATGGAAATAATATAAAACTAGGGGACATCATCGTGAAATCAAAGAATTTAACCTCAAAAACTTTTTGTTGTGTTTTTTTCTCTGTACAGCCGAGGGGTAGAGGGTATATGGATAAAGTGTGCAGGAGCTGCTCTTGTTTGTTGTGTTATTTTGATTTTAACATATCTTGTTTGAGTCTATATTTTTTGTTTCGTGTTATGTGACCTGTTTCCTTAACAAACTACATGGAAAAAAAAAGCAATAAAAAAAGTTTGTCGGAAAAAACCTTAACCTCTTTAACTTCTTTTGCTCCCTCTCTCGTGGTTTTGCCGTAATCAGGAAGACCTTTTGGAAATCCGCCCAGACATTTTCATGAAAAAGCAAACACTGTAGAATGTTGGTTTTTATCTTCTTCAAATGTGAGGCAGATATTCACTGATATTTAGTTTACAGCCCCAAACTGCCGTCCACCTTTACAGACAAATCCACAGGCGGATATTTAATCTGAAAAACAAAGGTTTTACTGACTTCAAAACCTTCAAAACCTTTCCTTTCTGGTAAGATCTTATTGAAGCAGATAGTCGCTGTGATTTTAGGAGCTGCTGCCATTTTAATTTGAGTATGTCATTCTAGTTTTTGCTCCAAAATAAAGGTTAAAATACTCTGTTTTGGTTTCAGGAAAAGTGATTTACAGTACAGATATGTAGCTGTAGTAGATCAATGTAGATGACCCTCAAACAGTCCTTCCAGAAATGTCCTCAATACGTTGGTTTAACACACACACACACACACACACACACACACACACACACACACACACACACACAGCAGTTTCTTTCTAGCTCCCACAGGACTGGAAACGCATTATTCACAGCTGCAGCGGGTTCAATAGGACAGCGAGCGGCAGAGAGCTGATCTGTCATCAGCTCGTCTGCCTGCTGCATTTTTACATTCTGCTGAGATTATGAAGCATCTCTCACATTCTCACACATGTTTCTGACCTCTGACCTCAATCAAACATTCAGGACCAGACTGTTAAGACTAATTCGCAAAAAAAAAAAAGACACAAATAAAATCAACTATAAAACAGAACAATTCACAATTCACATCAATTCCAAGAGCAGAGACTCTGTTGTTCATTGTTTCCATGACAACGCCTCTCTCCCACATCTCCACTCAGCCCTTATTGGCTCCCTCACAACACCAACGTCTCTGTTCATCACATGTTCGACTTCATCACCTCAAGAACAGAAACATTTCACAGATTTGTGTATCAGAACTTTGTTTTTTCTTCTTTCCTCTCCCATTAATCATCTCACCACCCCTCAGATTTATCTGCTGACCCTTTGGAGGGGCCCGACCCCTAGGTTGGGAACCACTGGACTAAACTAGCTAACTGTATATAAAGTAGTGTAAACTAGCTCCACCTCCATCAGCTACAACAGTAACATGCTGCTCTAACACTGATGCTTCACTATTAATAATCTAATGATGTCATATATAATAATATATCAGTCAGAGGGACCAAACCACTACTTTTACTGCAATACTTTAACTACATCAAGCTCATAATACTTATGTACTTTTACTGCAATACTTTAACTACATCAAGCTCATAATACTTATGTACTTTTACTGCAATACTTTAACTACATCAAGCTCATAATACTTATGTACTTTTACTGCAATACTTTAACTACATCAAGCTCATAATACTTATGTACTTTTACTGCAATACTTTAACTACATCAAGCTCATAATACTTATGTACTTTTACTGCAGTAGTATTTTTCATGCAGGAGTTTTACTTGTAATGGAGTATTTTTTTACATTGTGTATTGGTACTTTTACTGAAGTAATGGATCTGAATACTTATATTATACTGCGTATACCTATCAATCAATCAATCAATCAATCAATCCATCAATCAATCAAGCTTAGGCTGCTTGCTCTTGATACCAGACTGATCAAATAAAATAACGTCATGCTATAAACGCGGTAAACAATTGTAATAGGCGTATTATAGGAATTAAGATATATAGATAGATTAAGTTAAGTCCTTGTAGTCATATTGATTATATGATATAGATATCATCAATATAATCTTATACAATTACAGGAGTGTTTTACAGATATTACAGGCCATCATGGGGAGGATTTCAGAGTGCAGGCCGGCCGGCAGATGTTGTGGATGAGGAGGAGGAGGGGGGGTGTTACATAAAACCTTCCTCACTCCTTAATCCTCCCTCCCTCCCTCCCTCCCTCCTCTCCTCCGCGGCGTGCTCGCTCTCCGGCAGCCTCTTACATAATATCGCAGCACCTGAGTCATACCTGGTGATAATATCCATAACCTGATTATGGGACACTGTGTGTCTTCATAGTTTAACACAGAAACAGGGAGACATCTCCAGAGGAGGAGGAGGAGGAGGAGGAGGAGGAGGAGGAGGCAGCACCGCAGCCCGGCGTGTCACACCGCCGGGCTCCCCCGGACAAGGTCGACCACAACCGGCGAGAGAGCCGGCCGAACTCCCGCCATAAACATCTGCATTTTACCCGCACAATATCTTTACAGTATGCCATTAATAATCCTATTCTGTGTGCATCAGACAGCGTATTTTACACTAAACTTCACTCTGCAGTTTTGCAGGATTTCAGTGCGACCTGAACGCGCAGATCTCTAGAATATTCCTTTAATATTTCTAAAATAAATGTGCGTTTAAATGCGCAGAATATGCAATGAGATTCTGTATGTGTGTGTGTGATATAGTTTAACATACATGTATAGAAACGGAGCTTGATCTGTGTTTAATAATTTCTGCATACAGACTCTCATGCTGTTTATATTTCAGCGGATTATTAAAGCAGATTTTTCTGATCACATGTATAGATGATGATAAAGGTGAGTCTTACCTGTGATGCTGCTGCTGCTGCTGCTGCTGTTACCGGTGTGTTTGTGTCAGAAACATCCAGCAGCTCCGACACCAACTGTTTCTCTCTGCGCTCAGTCCCAAATATAGTCTGTGTGTGTGTGTGTGTGTGTGAGTGTGTGTGTGTGTGTGTGTGTGTGTGTGATAGCAGCTCTCTCTCTCTCTCTTTCTCTCTCTTTCTCTCTCTCTCTCTCTCTCTCTCTCTTTCTGGACCAGTCCATTTGCAGCAGTGGGGGGGTTAAAACATGACAGTGCAACATAGCGGTGATTACTGCGTGTGTGTGTGTGTGTGTGTGTGTTGTATTGTGTGTGTTGTGTGTGTGTGCGTGCGTGCGCATAAAAATACTTAATTTCAGTAAAAGTCCTGCATTTAAAATGATATTAAAATAAAAGTACAGAGGTATTATCAGCTAAATATCATTATGGGATTATAATTGCTGACGTATAAACACGTAAGAAGCATTTGGATGTTTTTAGATTGTAAAGATACTTTTAACTAATTTATTTACCATTTGGCGTTTTATTTAAAAAATCATCATAGTTTGTCTTGTAATTATGTTTTTTTTATTTGAATATGAAAAATAACTGCAACGTTCAGATAAATGTTAACGTAGTGCAGTAAAACAACCAATATTTCCCTCTAAAATGCAGAAGAGTTGAAGTATAAGTAAAATGGAAATACTCAAGTACTATAAAATTGTACACAGAGTTTAAGTATTTGTACACACTAAAAATCACTGGGTTTAAAGTACAGAGGTTAAAGGAACATTTTGACTTACCCTGTAAATACTGTATAAAATACCCATTACATGTATGTCTTTAATAATAAATGTTAAGTCCCAGAGCTTCCAAAATGATCATAAAAATGAATGAACACCTCTCTAAAATATATATATTTTTTAACAAAAATGGAACATTTTTATCTTCATGAAGGAGGATTTACTTGAATCAGGATTAGTTTTATCTTGATGTTCATAATAAACTGAGGGAACATCAGACATGAAAACCAACCGATCAGAGTTTCTTGATGTGTTCAGTTGTATTTTTGACTCGTCTGATAACATTTTGTCGCCGTTTCTTGTCTCCAGGCTCTTTAACTTACTTTGTTTAATGAAAAAAATGGGTTTTGTATAAATAAACATGTTTATATTTCTGAGAGTCAGGAATCAATAAAAGTATCATTATGTTATCAATATTAGAGCTGCAACAATTTCAGTCAATTGATCGATTAGTCGAAAATGAATTACCAACTATTTTGATAATTAATTGTTTTGAGTGTTTTTTTTTAAGTCGAGATGCTAAAACTCTCTGATTCCAGCTTTTTAAAAGTGAATATTTTCTGGTTTCTGAATATTTTGGACAAAACAAGACAGTTTAGGTTGCAGTCAGCAGCATTTTTCACCATTTTCTGACGTTTTAAAGACAAAACGACAGATCAATCGATAATTAAAATAAACGATAGCTGCAGCTCTAACACTAATCAATATTGAAACTTATCATATCTCCCCTTATTTTTATTATTATTATTATTGTCCCTGCATATTGCTGTTTTTTCTCACACTATTTGTAGCTAATTCTGTTCATCCAGATTTGTTTTTACTTATTTTTCATTGATTTACTGTAATAAATGATCTTGTGTTTCATTATGTTTCGTATATTTATTGAAAGCTGCTTCCTGTTCTGGTATTTCTGAAATCTTTTAGACATCAGAGGCTCGTTGTCAGCTCTGTGTTCATGTCGGTGCAGCTTCAGGCAGTAATAACAGCTCAGTGACAAGTGAAGAGGTTAAATAAAAAGGATCCATTCATGTGAGGATGTTTCTGCTGCAGAGCTGATGGCCTTAATTTGACCGAAGAGCAGCTTCTTTCAGAGCAGCAGGTCAGACAGGAAAACTCTTTTCAGCTGCGCTCGACTCCGTTCAGGACGCTGCTGAAGGTGAGTCCACTCAGAGGGGTCTCAAACTCTGGTCTGCGGCCCTGCTGGTGCACACTGACAGTCACTGGGATTAAATACATTATCTTTGCTTTAAGATTGTGAGTTTGTTGTTTGTGTTGATTCAGTGTTTAGGGTGTGCAGTATGTTGTTGCTTAAAGGACGGGTTCACAATTATTCAAGTGAGTCTTAAACCAACAGCCAGGAGCCCAAACGAACATTAAAGCTGTTTTTCTTGCTGTAATCATTCCTCCTGTTCATACTGACCATTAGAAGATCCCTTCATAATGACCTTACAATGGAAGTGATGGAGGACAAAAACCACAGTCCTCCTTCTGTGCAAAAATGTATTTAAAAGTTAATCTGAAGCTGATATGAAGCTTCAAATGAGTCAAATCAAGTAGATATCTTTCAACGTTACAGTCTTTTTAGTGCCAAAGTTCCTCTTTTTGTTACTATACTTCCACCTGCAGCTCAACAGGGAAACACAAAGAGGGAATTTGATGCTAAAAAGACTGTAAATGTGTCAGATATCCACTTGATATGACTAACTCAGACTGATGAAGCTGAATAGAAACACAGACTTTTAAATGCATTTTTGCATCACATGATTTTAATGTTTTCGACTTGCAGGCAGCATTTCTACATTTGTTCACATCACGTTTCTGAACTTTGACAAGAAAACTCCAAAAAGCAGAATATGTCTCCTTTAAGGAAGAAAGAAGCTTATTTCCAAAGCTCTGGCTGCTTTGCTCGGTTCACTGGAAAACAAAGACTCACATTCTGCTGCTGATCATGTGTAGACAGACTGATGACTTCCTCTCTGGACTGTACTTCCTGTGCTGAGGATGACTCTGCAGCAGCTTGTAGCACCAAGTACAAGTACATGGAAGCAGTGAGTCCTAATTACCCTGTTCACACACACATGAATCATGATTTGCACATGGTTATTTAATTGGTCAGTTAAGGCTACTACAGCAGGTGATGTCTAGAGGTCAGAGGTCATCAGGCTCTCAGGGAGTCCAGGTGATGACCTTGACGGCGGTCTGAGCGGCCCGTCGGACGTCCCGGTCCTCCTCAGGTGCCTCGCTCCTCCTCGTCAGCAGGTGGAGCTGCTCCAGCAGGAAGCGGCGGCCGTCCGGAGCTTCAGCCAGTGACGTCAGAGTGCGCAGGGAGTAGATGACGAGGGCCTTCCTCCTCCTCCTCCTCTCCTCGTCCTCCTCTTTCTCCTCCTCTGTCTGTTCAGACACCAGATCCAAGAGGACAGGGAGGACGTCCAGATCCAGACACTGAAGTTTACCTGCAGGATGAACACGCTGTTTTAGTCGTTCTATAGAAAACGTTGACTCATGAGGGGTCAGGAGAGGTCACATGGTGTGTTTAAGGTGCGTTCCAGGTGTGTGCACCTGCGGTGATGATGACAGTGTTCATGATGGTTCCTGCAGCGTTGGCCTGAACCTCCACGTCTTCGTCCTTCAGCAGACCGACCAGGACAGGAAGCACCGCCGTCTCACACACCTGCTGCTTCCCGTCCAGAGGTACACTGAAACCAGCAGAGAGCAGTCAGAGCAACAAACAAACAAACAAACAAACAAACAAACACTGAAACCAGCAGAGAGCAGTCAGAGCAACAAACAAACAAACAAACACTGAAACCAGCAGAGAGCAGTCAGAGCAACAAACAAACAAACAAACAAACAAACAAACAAACACTGAAACCAGCAGAGAGCAGTCAGAGCAACAAACAAACAAACAAACAAACACTGAAACCAGCAGAGAGCAGTCAGAGCAACAAACAAACAAACAAACAAACATAACGTCCATCTCTTCACCACTGTATAAATCAGAGGCTGCTGGTTAACCTGAGCGTCATCAAGGCTGCCGCCGCCTCTCTGCGGATGTTCGGGGAGCGATGGGAGAGTTTGCGTGCGAGCAGTGAGACGCCGTCAGAGGCCAGACCGGGCAGAGCGTCCAGCCTGGAGCAGCAGCTGAGGGTGGAGAGGCGCAGCACCTGCACCTCTTCCTCCTCCTCCTCTTCTTCCTCCTCTTCTCTGAGCTTCAGCATCAGTTTGGGAACCAGAGACAGCAGAGCTTCTGCACCTGCAGGAGATAAAAAACCCCACGTTAGACAAGTTATATCAAAGAACAAATGAAAGGTAGGTGGTAAAATTATTAACCAAACTGTCCTGCTGGACTTTCTATAGTTGTTTAATTATCTTTTCTTTTGTAAAACATCAGAAAACAGTGAAAAATTGCCTGTTATAATTTCCCTCAGCCAGAGGTGACGTCTTCAAATGTCTTTTGTTGTCCGACCAACAGTCACAAACCCCAAAAATATTCAGTTCACCACAAAGAAAAAGCATCACATACATCATCATATCTGAGAAGCTGAAACCAGCTTATTTGGGAAATTTTTAGTATAAAAAAATGACTAAAATGATTATTTGATTATTAAAATAGTTGCTGATTGATTTTCAGTCGACTGATTGATTAATCGACTCGTAGTTGCAGCTCTAGTTGTGTGCACAGTTTTCCAGTTTAAAGAGAAATCATTAGCAGCATTTCAGCTGCGCTCACTTTCACTTTGACCTCAAAGTGGTTAAAGTGGTAAAATAATCTGGATAAACTGTTGGTTTGTTTCCAAACTGTCTGATCGTCTTCCTGCTCGGCTTTCTTTTTAATGCCTGATCAATTCATCAACAAACCGCTGCTGATCTACATAATTCTGCTGTCTGTTTTTCATCTTGTAGGAGAAAAATTATATTGATTCTAATAATCAATCATATCTCCATCTTGAAGCGTTGACTGGAACAGAGGCGAGCGTACCTGCAGGCAGCAGAGCGAGGCGGTTCAGCACTCGGTGGACGTTTCTCCTGCAGGAGGACGAGGAGTCGTCCAGCAGCTGAGAGAGAGGAGGGAGGAGAGACGAGGAGAGCAGGGCCTGTCTGCAGGAGGACAAACCACAAACACATCACCTGTCATCACAGATCATCCATCTATCTATCCATCCATCCATCGATCCATCCATCTATCTATCTATCCATCTATCTATCTATCTATCCATCTATCCATCTATCCATCCATCCATCCATCCATCCATCTATCTATCTATCCATCTATCCATCTATCTATCCATCCATCCATCCATCCATCCATCCATCTATCTATCTATCTATCTATCCATCTATCTATCTATCCATCTATCCATCCATCCATCCATCCATCCATCTATCTATCTATCCATCTATCTATCTATCTATCCATCCATCCATCCATCTATCTATCTATCTATCTATCCATCTATCTATCTATCCATCCATCCATCCATCTATCTATCTATCTATCCATCTATCCATCTATCTATCCATCCATCCATCCATCCATCCATCCATCCATCCATCTATCTATCTATCTATCTATCTATCCATCTATCTATCTATCTATCCATCCATCCATCCATCCATCCATCCATCCATCTATCTATCTATCTATCTATCCATCTATCTATCTATCCATCTATCCATCCATCCATCCATCCATCCATCCATCCATCCATCTATCTATCTATCTATCCATCTATCTATCTATCTATCCATCCATCCATCCATCCATCTATCTATCTATCTATCCATCTATCTATCTATCTATCCATCCATCCATCCATGTTACCTGCCGATGCTGTGGGCGGTCAGCAGGTGAAGCAGCTCGCAGGTTTTCGTTCTCACTGACAGATCTTCGTCCTTCAACAACACCTCCAGCTGCTCCAAAAAACCTGCAGCAACAGAAGAAGAAGAAACATTCCTCCATTTTCTGTCATGTTTTGTCATAAAATACAGTTTTCTTAGGAAAAACTAATCATATCAGAACAAAATCTGAATCATAAGTCGAGTTCAGTTTGAACAGAATGATTCAAGTCAAGTCATTTTTATTTATAGAGCTATAGATTTAAAACAGGAGGTGACCAAAGTGCTTTACAGAAAAATGTTAAATAAAAAGTAATTAAAACATTGATAGATAAGTAAATTGTGAATTTGGATAGATGGATGGATGGATTTACAACTACATCCATGTAATTGGATTAGTCTGCATTCGTTGCAGACCTAACTCAGACTCAATAATGCAACCAGCTTGTTTCTTATTGAACTTTCATCTACATTTAATGTTCAGATCAAAAAGAGGAGCACAAAATAATCTAGAAGCCAGCTGTTTTTAAGGTGTAGAAATGAGGACTGAAGGGAAATATCGTTCATTTTGAGGCCAAGCAGCTACATCTCATTAAAGTAACCCAATATTTACATTAACTTTGGCTTTTTAAATATTTTTTACTCAGTGCTGAAAATAAATCATTAAAAGCAAATGATAAAACTTTGCCAAAACATTACAAACACATCCAACGTTCCCGGTCAAAATCCAAAGGTGAGTGAGCTTTTTCCATCTCTGCTCCCAGACTGTGGAACAGTTTGCCTTCACTGTCAGATCTTCTATCATCACTTTTAAATCCAAGCTAAAGACCTTCATACTTTCATAGAATTGATTTAAGTACCCTTAAATTTTAATAGCGTGATAAAATTGTTAACTTTGTCTGTTACAGTTCCTTATCTACCAATGTATTGGTAATTATGTACCAATGTAATGTCACATTTTTCTGTAAAGAACTTTGGTCAACTCCTGTTCTGAATGTGCTCTATAAATAAACTTCATACTGTTCATACTGAAATCATGTTCAAACACTGAATATGTTTTTCAGTAAATAGATCATGTTATTAAAAGAGACATTATCCACAGTCTAACCCTGACTGTCTGAGGTTAATGTGCCCATCTATGTACTGGAATAGGGGACAAAACATCTGCGAACGGCGGTCTCCAGCCGACGACCCTCAGCTGATCCAAGGGCATCCGCGGAGGTGCGACAGGCTGGAATGCCGAAGTAGGAAGTAAAACCTCACCTGTACAACGATCTGATCAGCCAGGAAAGAATGGTTAACAGCGGGAAAGACTGCAGCAAGGGTGGGCGGCTAGTCACCCTACCCACTAGTGACCTGGAAGCCCCGGGGAGTACCCTTTTTGGCTATGAGGCAGCATAAAAGAAGACAAACCAGAGGCCCTCTGAGAGGCGGGGTGGAAGATGAGCCTACAAAAATGGAATAAGAGGTAACGACAGGAACAGACAACGACAATGAGAAAATCCTCCGTAAGTGTACTTGTGGATTGGAGAAGGTGACGTCATGCAGGGGACTGCACATCCATCAAGGGAAGATGAAGTGTAGACGGCAGGCACGTCAGCATGTGTGCAAGCAGGTCAGACGATAGGGACCCAAAACCGGGATTACTACCACAGTGCCGCAAGACTCAATAGCGCTGGGACGTCTGAAGTAGAAGGAAGCTCCTTGATGAAGATGGCACCTGGCGAAGACAAGGACACCAGCCCTCCAGAGGCACACCCCACTAAGCCAATGATGAAGCAGCCAGGAAGGTGCGACAAGATCAAGTGACCGAAAGCAAATGATGGGGCAGAGTGGCAGAAGCTTGACTCCAACTTGAGCCAACGTTTGGAGCTGCCATTGCGAGGAAAAGTTGAGAATAAGCTCAATATCTTTGGTGAAATCATCTTCCAGGAGTGCAGAGACACCTCTCGGCTCCCCAGGACACGTGCCACGCCCCCAGCCCCACCAACCTTACCTTTTGATACCTCCCCATATAACTGCGAGAAGTTGAGGAAATCATCAAGAAGGCAAGGTCAGCGTCAGCCCCCATGCCTAATGGACATATAAGCTAAAACTGTCCACAGGTGGTGAAAGTACTATGGGGGCTCATGAAAACAGCGTGGAAGAAGCAGCAAATTCCATAGGCGTGGCAGTAAGCTATCAAGGTATTCATTCTCAAAGAGCAGAACTCTCAAACTATCAGCCAGTTCAGGAGCATTGCCTTGCTGAACGTGGAGGGAAAGATCTTCTTCTCCATTCTGGCAAGGAGGTGGACCAACTTCCTCATGGCAAATGGATACATCAACAAAAGCTGCCAGAAGGCCAGAATCCCAGGATTAACAGGATATATTGAGGTCTCCTCCGTGATTTTGGAACAAATCCAGCGTGCAAAGAGCGAGAAGAGTGACCTACATGTTGTGTTCTTGTGTTCTTGTCAACGCGTACAGCTCAGTACCGCACACGTTGATAGATTTTGCCATGGAAGTCTTTCATCTTTCATTGACTGAATCAAAAATGTCATCACCAAATACTTCAGCAAACCACGTGTCACGACAGGATGGCAACAGCTGGAATGTGGAATCACTATGGGACGCGCCATATCCCCCATCTGCTGCCATCATTTGTGGCAGCATTGAAGTATGATTGGAGCACTGGAGGAGAGCCATTCCACAGCTGGCCGAAAAACCACTCTAAAACCTTGGAAGGCAGTAGACCACCAACTTGTCGGACAGACAAGTTGGGAAGCTAGCCAAACAACAACTTGAGGAGGGTCTGGCAAAGATTGATCGAAGCCATCTGCCCGGGAAGTATAAGGCGTGGTGCTATCAACATATGCTATACCAACGAGTGATGTGGCCACTAAAGATCTGTGAAATTCCCACATCAGAGGTTAGCAGGTTGGACAGCCTAGCTAACGGCTACATCCAGAAGTGGTTGGGCTTGCCCAACTGGTTTTTGGATGCAGGCCTCTTTGGCTGTAACATGCTGGAGCTCCACATGAATCCATCAGTCTAGGGTACAAGCAAGAGAAGGCATGCCTTGTACTGGAGCTGAGGGAGTCATAAGGAGTGTGAAAGTCCCCATCCACACAGGCTGCAAGTGAAAGGCGCAAACTGAGGTAGACCATGCCATCTCCAGTCTGCAACATCAAGATGTGATGGAGCCGGTCCAGACAGGTCATACTGGCTTAAGCTGAGGAGCACCACAACAGTTCTGGTCAAAAGCCACCAAGAAACAGCAAAAGGCCATGGTGGTAGATGAAGTCACCAAGGTAGAGCAGGAGCGCTTTCACATTAAAGCAATGTCACAGGGCCGCCACGGATCCTGGACCCTATGTATTATCACAAGATAAAGTTTTCATAGGAAAAACTAATCATATCAGAACAAAATCTGAATCATAAGTCCAATTATCTTTAATCACATTAACCTCAGACACTCAGGGTTAGACTGTGGATAATGTCTCTTTTAATAACATGATCTATTCACTGACAAACATATCCAGTGTTTGAACATGATTTCAGTATGAACAGAATGATTCTTGTGCAATTTGGTCGTAACATCAAGCCAAGTCATATTTATTTATAGAGCACATTTAAAACAGGAGTGCTTTACAGAAAAATGTAAAATACAGTTAAATAATTAAAACAAACAAAAAAAATAGATTAGTAAATTGTAATAGACAAAATTAACAATTTTATCACGCTTTATCTGGGATTTAAAAGTGATGATTGACGGCAGGTTCTGACAGTGAAAGCAAACTGTTCCACAGTCTGGGAGCTCAGTCACCTTTGGATTTTGGCTGGAAACGTTGAATGTGTTTGTAATGTGTTGGCAAAGTTTAATCATTTGCTTTAGTTAATATAAATATTGGGTGTCTGTGAAGACTCTCGGTCATCTAGGTCATGGTTATCCGAGGAGGGTTGAACTGAGGGCAACTGGACTTGGTTGTAGATACTTGAAGACATTTCGCTTCATCCAAAAGGAATCTTCAGTTCTAACTGACTGGTGGGGAGTCCCAGGTATTTAAGTTCGGTGGGGTCTTTATCAAGGTCATTGATACCACTTGGTTCGTTAGTGCTCCTGGCTGTTGTAACGACAGTCACAGGAGTCACCTGAGGCCAAGTGTAAATGGTTGTTAAGTCTCCTGGGATTTTTTTTTCATTTTTCTTGAAAAAAAAAAAAAGAATTGATTATTAAAATTTACAATTACATGGATGTAGCTGTAAATCCATCCATCCATCTATCCAAATTCATAATTTACATATCTATCAATGTATTTTTGTTTTAATTGTTTAATTGTATTTTACATTTTTTCTCTAAAGCACTTTGGTCAACTCCTGTTTTAAATGTGCTGGATAAATAAAATTGACTTGACTTGATGTTACGACCAAAAAGCACAAGAATCATTCTGTTCATACTGAAATCATGTTCAAACACTGGATATGTTTGTCAGTAAACAGATCATGTTATTAAAAGAGACATTATCCACAGTCTAACCCTGAGTGTCTGAGGTTACTGTGGTTAAAGAGAATTTGACTTATGATTCAGATTTTGTTTTGATATGATTAGTTTTTCCTATGAAATCTTTATCTTGTTTGTAAAACATGACATAAAATGGAGAAATGTTTCTTCTTGTTCTGTTGCTGCAGGTTTTTTGGAGCAGCTGGAGGTGTTGTTGAAGGATGAAAATCCGTCAGTGAGAACGAAAACCTGCAAGCTGCTTCACCTGCTGACTAGGTAACATGGATAGATAGATAGATAGATAGATAGATAGATAGATAGATAGATAGATAGATAGATAGATAGACTGCTCAGATATTATACATATAGAACCTGAAATTCTGTTCTCTTCTATACAGTAAGACAGTGGTATTCAAGTACTGTACCTAAGTACAATTTTGAGGTATTTGTACTTTACTTGAGTATTTCCATGTGATGCTACTTTCTACATTTCAGAGGGAAATATTGTACTTTCTACTCCACTACATTTATTTGACAGCTTTAGTTACTTTTCAGATGAAGATTTGGATCACACAATGGATAATATAACAAGCTTTTAAAATACAACACATTGTTAAAGATGAAACCAGTGGTTTCCAACCTTTTTGGCTTTTGACGTCTTACAAAAAGCAGTGTGTAGTCGGGGTCACATTTCACATGTCTATGAGTTGTTAACAGCTCCACCAAATAGTGATTTTTCCCTCTAAACTTCTCACATGCTTTCATTTCAATAAATGTTCAAAATGATCCAATATTTCAGCAAAAATCAAAGATTAGAGAAAAAGTCCAAAAACTGAAAACAGATTTGTGTATCAGAACTTTGTTTTTTCTTCTTTCCTCTCCCATTAATCATCTCACCACCCCTCAGATTTATCTGCTGACCCTTTGGAGGGGCCCGACCCCTAGGTTGGGAACCACTGGACTAAACTAGCTAACTGTATATAAAGTAGTGTAAACTAGCTCCACCTCCAGCCGCTACAACAGTAACATGCTGCTCTAACACTGATGCTTCACTATTAATAATCTAATGATGTCATATATAATAATATATCAGTCAGAGGGACCAAACCACTACTTTTACTGCAATACTTTAACTACATCAAGCTCATAATACTTATGTACTTTTACTGCAATACTTTAACTACATCAAGCTCATAATACTTATGTACTTTTACTGCAATACTTTAACTACATCAAGCTCATAATACTTATGTACTTTTACTGCAATACTTTAACTACATCGAGCTCATAATACTTATGTACTTTTACTGCAATACTTTAACTACATCAAGCTCATAATACTTATGTACTTTTACTGCAATACTTTAACTACATCGAGCTCATAATACTTATGTACTTTTACTGCAATACTTTAACTACATCAAGCTCATAATACTTATGTACTTTTACTTTAGCAGGATTTTTCATGCAGGACTTTTACTTGTAATGAAGTATTTTTACATTGCTGTATTGGTACTTTTACTGTAGTAAATGATCTGAATACTTCTTCCTCTGTATATTTCTACAGGGAACAAATCATTCCTTCATGCTTGCTGTTTGTCACCTCCAGTAACAGCCTGGTAAAGCCGCTCCGGGTCGTGCATCAGGTCGCAGAGTGAAGCCAGAGCCCGCTGCTTCCTGCCGGCCTCCGGCTGCTGCAGCTCTGCGAACAGCTGCGGCACCGCCCGCTGCCCGAAGGCCACCGGAGCCCGGGTCGGGTCTATCAGAACACCGGCCATCCGGAACACGTCCCGGGGAGAGGCAGAATCAGGTTAAAACCCGGTAGCTGAGGAGCTAACCGAGCTAATTAATGGAGTTACCCGAAACGCTCCGCAGCCGTTGCTTAGTAACCGCATGTAAACATCATAGCACGGTGATGCTGCGTTCAAAGTCTGTGTCCAGCAGTAGAAAAAGTACCGAGATCCTTTGCTTAAATCGAAGAACAAATACGGCAATGCAAACATACTCCATTACAAGTAAAACTCCTGCATGGAAAACCCTACTACAGTAAAAGAACATAAGTATTATCAGCTTGGTGTATTTAAAGTATGAAAAGAAGAAGTATGTAAGACTAAAAAACAAAGTTGTGACACACAAATCTATTTTCAGTTTCATACATTTTCAAACATCACACAAGGCATCCTACAGGACAATCACATGGTTTGGTAATCAAACCATTATCTGTCACCTGTATTGCCACCTGTGTTTGCTTTACACGTTATAATGGCACCATCTGGTGGTTAAATTAAAATACATCAATCCCACCAAAACAACGAACCAAAACTCAAATTCCAACATAATTTCCAAAAGTCAGACTCTTCATTCAGTCCATGTGAAGAGTGTGTTTAATTTATGTATCCAGAATGTTTCACATTTCAAAAGCAATACAACCAGATTACCACCTTGCTTGTTGTAGGCCTAATGCACTAATACACTAGAAATTGTGTTTGACAAAAAGTAAATTGAATCAATAATCTCTAGTCTTTAAGATATTTTGGTTAATCTTATATGGAATTTTCCAGTTGATAAATTATAAGTCTTTATTAAAATATATAAATATATCTTTGTTTAGGTAGCTTACAATGAAAAATATTTCTCTTATTCCGTCTTTATTTTTAAACTACAAAGACAACACTTGTAAGTAAGATTGTGCAGGAAACAGATTTGTTCCACATTTTATCTATTTTTTGCATGTAAACTTTATACTGTGACAGTTTTGACTGAGGAGGCTCATGCACACCTTCAGTTTCTTGTAGACAGGTGCATAGGAGGAAATGTCTATAGGCAAGAAGAGAAGAGAGAATTTCAGCGCACTGTCCTTTAACTGCAATTAACTTTACTAGAATACAATGTTTTGGTCCTTAGACCATCATCAGGTAAAACTGAGGAACAAAGAACATTCCAGACAGATAAAGCCAACACCTCCTCAGGTGAGGCCAATCAGGGACCATGTCAGGCAATCAGTCCCACAGTCCGTATGCTTTTAGCCTATCAGAAGGCAGCTCCACCATCAAAGATGGACATTCTACAATCTATAATGAACAGCGACTACATCCATTTATATACAAACATTGAATAATATAATTATTGAGTTGAGTTGCTACTTAATGTGATGCTGTGAATATTAGTTTTAAATGGGATCATGTTTTCAGCTGGGTGTCATTTTGGCTTTGTACTACAAAGCAGGATTTGGGGTTTGCGAGGGAACTTCAGGTTTAACTTTGCTGAACAGCTAACCTGCTGTTCAGCAAAAAACAGGAGAAACATTTTATTGTTCCATGTTTCTATTTCTACTCTGGTTTTGAAACAGAGCATCTAACAAACGGAGGGATCTTTTATGACACTAACACATAATGATGATTTTAGCTGCATTTTAATTGTACAAAGTTGATTTTATCCTGGTGTGACAGCTGACAGTGTGGATGATTTTACACTCCGATTCCATGACTGCAACTCAGAATAACATGAGTGTGTGTGTGTTTGTTACCTCTTTGGGACCTTTTCTGGTATAAACACCAACTTTGGCGGGACCAGTAGTCCTCATGGCCCGATCCTAATGAGGCAAAACATCCTGGTTAAGGTTAGAGTTAAGGTGTTAATTGAGGTAAGGTTAAAGGTACACTATGCAGGATTTGTTGGTTGGTGTTTCTTAACATGCAGCATTCAAAGTTGGCCCCTCCTCCCCGGCTCAATGAGTGAGAGAGAGAGAGGAGAGTGAGCAGCATTATTTTAAATGTTATTTTCTGATTGTTTCACAGCGGTAACGTTCTACAGCACAAATAAACACGACGCCACCTCCACACAACCCTGCGGTGTGGTGCTGCATTGCCAGATGTTGTGTGAATGCAGAGATTCATCCTGTCCGCTGTGGCCTCTCTGCTCTGTGTGTGTAGCTCTATGTGTGCTGCTCCTCATACATCCATGACACAGAGACAGAGAGCAGAGCGGAGCAGAGGAGAGAGACGGAGACAGCCATGTAACCTGGTTGCTACGTGACTAGTCCCGACCTCACATCCTGTGCATTGTTATTGGCTGGAGGCTACACACCCACTGCCCAAAGGTTGACGCCCAGAAACATCCCGAACACAGCAAAATAATAAGAAAATAAGAAAATACAGGCAGACGGCAGAGTCTCTGCAGATACATAAAGACACACACTTCTAGTAGGTCATTAGTGATGATTAAGAGGGATTACTGTTGTATGAGTCTAGAGGCATGTATGAGCCTGCATGCCTACAGGCTGAATGAATGTGACTGTAAAAAACACATGTAAGAAACAGAGGCCTCAGTAAATTAATATTTCAAAGGTGAAAAACATGGAAACTTACAAATCAAAACTGGACAACCATTGTTTAGTTAGAGTCTATAGTTAATAAGTAATAAATATTTGATGTGCAATACAATGGATGCTGTGTATGAAGTGTTAATACTGGTGTAAAATGTCTCTACACGGCTTTAATACCTGTGGTACTAGATATTGTTTTTGTCTGACTGGAAATCCCCCCCTTGCGAAAGTGTTTTTTCAAAACTGGTTTATCAACCAGTAAGACTTTGATTAAAATCAGTTCGTGCAACTGACTTACCAGGTGGGTGCAGATAAAGAAGTAACCGCTGCCGTTCCACCTACAGAGCAGCTTCTTAGTTTAGTTAGAGTCTAAAGCTGAGTATGTTAATTAAAGCAAAGAAAACACATTCTTGGTAATTCTTTTCTCATTCTTAGGTGAGACAGGAAACAAGGTTCAAGGTTCATTTTAATTGTCCTTATACAATGCTGTACAATGAAATTCAGTCGTTACCCCCTCTACACCACACACATACACAATATATTTGCAAATATTAAAATGATTTAAATTACAATACAAAAAACCAATCAACTTGGCAGTAAAATAGAACAAAGTACATAAAAGTAGCACTAAGAAGAAATTAAGAAGGAAAAACTATATATCCAGATAAAACTATGTTATATTTACAAGGAATATACAGTTACATATTATACATACAAATAGTAGATAGTCAGACACAAAGTTTTTACAGTATTGTTGTACTGTATTTAATGGGACCATGTGCAGTGTGAAACATAAATGTTAACATTTGATGTACTGCACCAGATTGAGCTTCAAACTAATTTTCATCTGCGGTCCTTTACAATTAAAACATATCACAGCACAATAATAAACAGTACAAAGCAAAAAAACCATACAGGACACATTATATAAAATACAAAATCACACACACCCACAATGTAAACTAGAAATTTATAATGTAATCTTGTCAAATTTAAAGCAAGATTATTTGCGTTGATGAGAAGACCATGAGATGAAATTTAGTGGTTACAGAGCTGAGTAGTTTTTAGCAGATTTTTTAATTTGGTTTTGAATGTACTGATGGAACTGCAGCTCTTTATATCATCAGGTGGGACGTCCCACTGAGTTGTGGCTTTCACAGAGAAAGCTGACTGTCTAAATGCAGTGCGACAAAATGGTACAATCTTGTATAGAGATATTCTAGACGATCTCATAGAACTTATTGAGTGAGTGAACACAAAGTCACATATGTGCAAAGTCAATGTAGTATGCAAGTTATAATACAAAAAACACAAGGTAGTGGTTTGTAATGCAAAGGTAATATCGTGTAATTTACATAGTAGACCAAAAATAACTTAATATTACTATGTAAATTTCACAGATGCAGTACAATAGACAGAAGAAGTCGGCTGCATGAACTGATTTGAACTGACTGATGTCTTACAGGTAGATAAACCAGTTTAGAAAGATCTGAACACAGAACACTTTCGCTGGGAGGGGACTTCCAGTCAGACGGAAACAAAATGCAGCACTGAGATCCAATAATAATAATACTGAAATTCTGCCATTGTCTATGTTTAAGTGTATGTCATTGAAGACTTTAACAAGAGTAGTCTCAGTGCTGTGGTCAAAATCCTGACTTGAAGACATCAAAACGGTTGTTTAGAGCCAAGAAGTTGTTCAGCTGTTGAAAAACTTTTAAAGAAATTTAATATGGGTTAATAGTTGCTCATTAGTGAAGTGTTTAGATTGTCGATTGCAATTTTCTAGGGCCTGTGGGAAGACACCTGAGAGAAGAGACATGTTGACAATCTACAGAAGATCGGAGGCCGTGCAATTTCAAACAATTTTGAAAAAGCCTGTAGGCAGAATATCAAGGCAGGTACAAGCTCCTAATGCTGGTATTCTCATCAAAAGTGAAAGGACTGATCAAGTCACTGCTTTTAAATATCTCAGTGTGACACTGGATATAAATTTGAACTTTAAGAAACATGTTTTAAAAAAAGTGGTTAAAACCATAAAGTACAATTTAGACATATTAGAAACTGCATAATATGCATCCTATGGTTCTTTTCCATATGTCTTATTGCATTGCACCTACAAACCTTTAATTGTTCAACTGTTTCCCTTGCTGACTGGAGGAATGAATGTCTTTTTAATGGACAATAAATATTTGATGTGCAATATAATGGATGCTGTGTTTAAAGCAGTTAAAGTTGTACTTCATCCAACACTGGTGTAAAATGTCTCTACACCACTTACAACCTTGTGGTACAAGGAATTATTGTTTTTGTGTGACAGGAAATCTGAACATAGTGTTCCATGTTCAGATTTATCCCCTCCCACTGAAAGTGTTCCATGTTCAGATTTTTCTAAACTGGTTTATCTACCTCAAATTTTCAAGTCACAATGTACCCTAAAATGAAAATCAAACACTGTTCTGATAGTTCTCCCCAACACTGTAATAGACGTTCCCACAAATGGGTTGTATTGTCAGGTTGTTTTACTTTCACCCTTCTGTCCAGTTCATGCTGAACCAGCTTGATGACCAGTGTGCAGCCATTCCATGATTTGAAGCCTACTGTCTTGTTCCTTTCTTGTATGGTAGTATGTAAGTATGTTTTGGATCATTATCTTGCTGCAGAATGAACCCCTGATCAACTAGACCAGAGGGTGCTGCATGGCTCTGCAGGATGTTTCCAGTCACTCTGTGCAAGTTACCAACTCTGGTTCCAGCAAAAGAGCCCCCGACCATCACGCTTCCTCCTCTGTGCTTTTATACAGACAGAGGGTTTGGAAGCTGTGAAGAAACTGTTTGCAGCAGAGAAGCTATGAATTGTTAACTAGTACTACATGGAAAATGCCTTTTAATTACTTTTTTTTTTTTAACCTAGGGGCTCCGTAGGCTACCACTTACCTTTGTACCATTTAAGGTTATTCACTGGACTTGAACTCTTTACATTTCAAAAAAAATTTGGGGGTGTTTTGGTGGGCTTCTTATAATCTTACAGTGTGCACAAAGTGTGTTTGCAAGTAGGCAAAACAGATGTAGAAAGATATACACTTAACTCAAATATATCTTGGTTTCATTTTAACAGTAAAGCAACAGGAGCACTGACTGATTTGCTCACATGAGCTCACAACACTATTTTATAACTTAAAGACTTAAGCCAAAAATCTTTTGAGAGTTTGATTTGATTCCATTAGCCACTGTAAGTTTAAGATGATTGCAGTGCTGTTATTACTGCTACCTCCAACATCTTATTTGTTTCTCTAATCTGAGTTCCAACCCTTCAGGGGCAGGTCTTAACTTGTATGATAAATAATAAATTGGCAGGAAATAAACTGACAGAGACGGTTGATCCTGAAGAGGACTCCTCATACTTTATTCTATCCACTCCACCTTAACTTTCTCAGCTGTTCAGGATTTTCAGGTGAGTAAAAGGAAGATTGATGATGGGAGATAGCATAATGACAGGGCTATTAAGTTTTACAGTATTGGGTATGTTATACAGTGGGGGAAATAAGTTTTCAACACATCAACATTTTTTCAAGAAATATATATCCAGTGCAGCTATTCACATGCCATTAAGACCAGACATTGGTATTAACTCAAAAAGGCAACACAGTTAAAGAAATCATAACATTCTGATCAATAAATAAGTTACGTGCATTAAATTGGAATGACACAGGAAAAAGTATTGAACACGCCAACTGAAATACTTGGTGGAAATGTCTTTGTTTGCAATGACAGCTTCAAAATGCTTTCTATACCAAAAAACTAATCTCTCACAGCGTCCAGGGGCGATTTCGGCCCATTCTTCTAAGTGGACAGTCTTCTTCTGGTGAATCTTTATCTTCAGTTCCTTCCATAAATGTTCAACAGGGTTCGAGTCAGGTGATTGACTGGGCCATTCCAACACCTTTATTCTCTTTCTCTGGAGCCAGTTGAGAGTCTCCTTTGCAGTATGTTTTGGATCATTGTCCTGTTGGAAAGTCTATCTGCGTCTCATCCTCATTGTCCTAGTGGATAGCAACAAATTCTTCTCAAAAATATCCCGATACATAGCTCCATTCACCTTCTTCTCAACAATTTGGATTTTGCCGGTACCATGAGAAGGGAAACAGCCCCGTACCATAATGCTTCCACCTCTGGACTTCACTGTAGGTATTTTTAGGGTCATATGCAGCAGAGCCATTTCTCCTCCAAACAAGGAGCGTAGTGTTATTGCCAAAAATTACAATTTTTGTCTCGTCTGACCGCAACACCTTTTTCCAGTAATCTACAGGTTTCTCCAAATGTTGTGTAGCAAACTTCAAACATGTCTTTTCTTCAATAATGGAGTCTTATGGGGTGTTCGTGCAACTCTGTGACAATTGTACCTGCTTCTTCCAGGTCTTTCTGGAGCTCTTTTTGAGTGGTCCTTGGTCAGCGATCTTGTGAGGAGCTACTGTGCATGGCCTGTTGATGGTGTAGTGTTAATGACTAAACCTAAACACAAGAACCACCTTAAACATAGCATTGTGACATCATAAAACATCATTGTTTTTTTTTTTATAAGAACTGCTGATAGAGGCAACATATTAGAAGACACTCCTGTGGTAGTTCTGGAGTGGAGGTATAATCAACTTATGTGGTTGTTCCATCGAGGAACAGGCAGTTAAACTTTGAATTCCGCATTGTTCCCTCATCATGTTTGAACTTGTTTAAATATGTTTGATGCCTGAATTTCATTGCATACCTATACCTTGATATATCAAGCTAACTTACTGCGTCCCTGTTGTTTCAAATGGAGTTCATGTATAGTCATCATGTTTTACAAAAGGTGCTTTAAATGAGTTTTGTGTCATTTCAAGCAGAACTCTTAAGTTATGCTTACATAAATTAATTACCCATCAGCTGTTTTAATCATTAACACATCCACTTCGAAGCCAAAGTTTGTATTAATTTTTTATGTTAAGTAACTTTGCACTATGTTGAGAAAAAAAAAATTGTCACGCCCCCTACCTGGATATGTAGTATTCTAACTTTCAAAAGAATACAGAAAGTATCACAAAAAGAGATTTACAAAGCTTTCTCTACAGGCTGTGCAATAACAGATCTCCACTTCCTCGGGTAGAAATATCTGGGAGCACCTGCCCCAGATTTTGAGTTTGGAGGGTCTTGAAAAACTGATAAATAAATAAATAACCGTTAACATTTTGCTGTAATGAATGATATGATGAATGTGTGTTTGCAACTCTGACCTGCATAGTTTTTTTATATATTATGGCTCATTGGCTGCTTTCAGCGTATATTGTTTTGTACAACTGTGTTTCGGATAAATATTGTGTGTGGATCAGATGAGCTATTCTCTGTTGCTACTGAAGCTCGTTCTGTTCAGCAGTACGTTAAGTGACAGTCACAACCAACATATTTTCATGCTATGCTTGTGCACTGGACATTACAGGCAGCGATATTCTAATGATTGATAAAATGGGTAATTAATTAAGGCTTCAACAGCAAAATAAATTTTAAACTCGATAAAACATTCATCTTCCTTCATATCTCTCCTTCCTTCTTCTGTCTCTTCCTTCTCTACTTTGTTCTCTCACAAGAAAAAAGTTGTCATTTGCTATGAATTTATGTTTTACATCATGAAACTAGTGGCACTTGTGTTGGATGCAACATGGAGCTGAGTAAAGCAGCACTTCTCCTTGATCTACTCTGGCTTGAATTGAACCTCATTTGTAAGTTGCTTTAGACAAAAGTGTCTGACAAATGAATAAATGTAAATGTATCATTACTTTTCAACTCACCACTGTGGCGTACAGCATCTCCTTCACTCCCTTATTCATCACTCGCAATCACCAGCTGTTAACAGGCAAGACCAAAAACTATTTTTGCTGATCTGAAGTAATATTTAGACAGACTCAAAGTATTAGTACTTCTATGATCAGTCACATTTCTGTTTTTAATATTTTGCAGCGTGATGGCGGGTAGGATGGAGATCTGGAGGACACTTCTGATCCTCTTCAGCCTCCTCAGCCTCACTCAACAGTTTGGTAAGAAATATTTAATATTTTAACAACCTCAAGTTCTCTTTTATGTCTTTACAATCCTTAAGATTTCAGTCCTGGTTGATGAGGCGACACACTTGGTTACAGTGGTAACAGAAGATGTGATTTAATACTACAGCAAAGACTTGTTGAGCAGCTGCTTTATCAGAAATCCAACAGAGGAGGAGCTGGTGTTTCTGTTTTAATAAAGACGTCAGTCAGTAATAATCACGACCTCCATCTGATTTCATGCTGCACAGAGATCAAGTAGTGCAATATTTCAAACTTATCCTCTGACAAAAAATGACCAAAATGACCATTGTCTTGTTTTGTAGACGCATTTTGTTGATCAGTCAGCGCTAAGCTCCATGACAATTACTCTGTTTCCTGTGGCTGTTTCTGAATAAAAGTCACTGTGTTTGGCCAGTTGAAGTCTTTTAATGTGAAGCAGCAGTAGGACATGTTGTGTTAACACTAGCAATAACTTAATACAGCTCTCATAGTGTAAAGAGAGTGAACAGTAAACAGCAAGGCTGATATCAATGTGATACAATTGCTCTGATTACATGCTGCATCGTCTTCCTGAACAACGGACTCCTATACAACCAATAAAAACTACTATACAGAGAGATAATTACTGAATGTTAATCACTCCCTCCAGGATTTCAGTTATTTTCTGATTATGGCGGCCATTTTGCAGTGGCTTATCTCAAACATTTTGGAACAATTTGTGATGTTTTATGTGCTCTTTTAGTGGTAAATTGCAGGAAAAAACAGAAAACATGTCTCTAAAACGAATGGACACATCTCCATCTGGCTCCATTGTACTTTCAGTATATTGTATAACATGCTAACTGTAAGCATTTTTAGCATTAAGGCCTAAAATACAGCTCAGAATAAATACAACTTCATATGACAAATTATAGCTTAGTTTGATGAAACTGAACCGAGTCTGATAATAACCCTATTTCGACCAAAAGTTCCAGAGGAACTAATTTCAGAAACTAAACTTGGAGCTAAAAGTCCCAGTTGTTCTTCCTGTTTGCGTTTCCATTAAAATTAAGAGCATTTGTCTCCACAAATCATCTGCTGAGTGTTTGTTGGTTATTTATTTCTGCTTTAGAACAAAATGACATGAAACAATCAGAAAATACTGTTTTATTTCTCGCATTCACCGGCTTTGTTCTTGCTAACACTGCTCCCAAACAAAACAATGCCTAATTTTATTTTTAACGTTAACAAACACCTTTCAAAACAAAAACCAACAAAAACCTTTCAGCTACTGTAAAATCCTGGTGTAATGTACAGTACCAGTCAAAAGTTTGGACACACTTTCTTATTCAAGTGAATGGGAAGGTGTATCCATCCAGAGGTGCTGATCTCTCTCTGAGAAATTCAACTAAACCTCAGTCTGCCGGTGACATATCTGCTCTCATCTCCCTTTCCTCTAACATTCACTATGAACTCAAAGCATGAACATAAGGAACACCTACAACTGATCCTCATTTAATGTAAAATTTGTCTTAACTTTGCAGAGGTGAGAGAGGATGAATGGGAGGAGCTCAGCCCTGATATCGCTGCACTGCATCGCCTCAGAGGACTGCCTGAACACATGTTTCATGAAAGGCTCAAGAACCCTTCGAACCCAAAGTAAACTTATATGTCTCCTTTCCAACTGTAAAGGCCTTGGCACAACTATAATGCATATCTTTTAGAACATATGATATATAGTAGTATTCAGGCACTGCTGTGATAAATGTGACAATAGTCCATATAGTTTTCTGTTGGATGGGACTATTTATCCATATCCTTTTACCTCAAGGGAAATACACAAATTCCCACTTGAAGGATGGGTTCACAATTTTTCAAGTCTGCCCAAATGAACAGTGAAACCTGTTTTTCTTGCTATAATAATTCCTCCTGTTCATACTGACCATTAGAAGATCCCTTCATAATGCACTTACAATGTAAGAGATGCAGGACAAAATCTACCGCCCTCGTTTAGGCAAAATTGTATTTAAAAGTTTATCTGAAGCTAATATGAAGCTTCAGCAATGTGATTTAATCAAATCAAGTGGATAAAAATGTAATAAGGAATATATTTCATCTTAGGGCCACGTCCATGCTTGGGGCCAGAGTTGAGAGATCCATTAGCAGGTAAGGAGCCATGGTCACAGCTAAGGTTTGTGATGCAGCTGTGGTGAGAAAGCTTTCATTCACCACCACCTGAAAATATGGGCCCTGCAGTAAACACTTGTTGAGATTATTATAACTTTTTCTCACTGTAAAAATCTGTTAAACTCAGGGTAGTTCTTCTTAAAAACTGTGATGTGTGTGATATTAATTTGTTTAATCAGATAGTATCAAGTTTTCTTCTCAGAATGTGACAACTATGACTATATATTTTAAATGAAGCTACCCATTATTTTAGGTATAAAATAATGGGTATTGTGTTGACATCAATATTCTTTTGCTTAAATAATGCATTGTTGGCTTATCAGCATACTTCTCAGTATGATTTTGAAGTAAAACTTTACAGTGTCAAGGCTGGACAAAGGAGGGGAGACCACACATGAGTTATAATATAAATAAAAATAAATTTATTGTACATAACTTAAAGATAAATGAAACTAAACACAACCAAAATCAACATAGTGGAAGCCAGAGGGGAGAAGCAAATGACTGACTGCCTCCAGCAAGCTGGGCAGTCCAGGTGAGCTGAATCCTCCTGACGACCCAACTCCACCAACCAGACTCCTGCAGGTAGAGGACTCAGAGTCTGTTCAGAGAGGGTCGTCACAACAGATATCCTTCATTCTTTGATATGACTAAAGTTACAGGATGCAGAGTTGTTATTAGGTTTAAACAGTATAACTGGTAATAATGAAACACCTATAGAGGTATCCACCATGGTGTGGATTTCACTAGTTTGGCCATTTGTTGCAATGTTGACATGATCATGAAACATGTCTGAGAGAATTTCCCTCATGATCATACGGTATAGTGTCCCTCAGACTGAATGTAGATTGACTCATTTGTACAAATAGAAGCAAAATCTGATTCTGTGAGTGAAATGCTGCTGTACAGAAAAATATTTTACATTCTCTTGGCCTCATTGTGCACTACACAATGAGGCATCCCAACTTGTTCAGCTGTTTTTTCTTAGGGAAGGTCCTCTTGAACTTTTCATGTGGTCTTTATCAGGCCTTATTGAATTTGTGTAATTACTGTGTTTCCCTCTGTGATATAAACATCATTTATCTTCTTTTAGGATGAAAACTGACCAAAACCTGATGAGTCTGCTGAATGATTTTCAGGAGTGCGAGAATTTCACAGCTTGTGTCATTCAGATGGAACAGGTTAGTGGGTTTTAAAAGAAAGTTGAAGCACTGAGTTTAGAAAACTGAACTTAATCATACTGGAACCATAAGCAGTCAGTATAGATGTCCTGATCAAGTTTTTCTGGCCGAGTCCTTTAATATTGAGTATTTGCCAATACTGAGTCCCATCTGATACTTCTATTTACATAGCAGCAGAATTTTTTTTTAATTTAATCTTAATTTAATCAGGCAGTCTCATTGAGATTAAGATCTCTTTTCCAAGAGAGACCTGAGAACAAAAAACATTCATAAGATAAGAACACAATCAGCGGACAGAAACTACACAATAAACAAGAAATCAATAAAAACAGTTACAAGAATCATAAAAAACATGATAATAACACTTCAAAAATCTCCAAGAAACATGTAAGACTCAAGTTTCAGGGCAGTTTACAGTTCAAAAGGTGTGTAGCACCTGAAACCAGTTCTACCAACATTAGTGCAAACATGAGGTCTATCTGATGTGAAGTAGTTACTTGATCATGTGTTGTAGTTACTAGATTTTAATGAGAGAAGAGATGTGAGGTAATTTGGAAGCTTCAACAGTCAAGCTTTGTAGATGAATAACATGAGATGGTATTTTCTTCTTGTCTGTAAGGAAGTCCAACCAACCTTGTGATACAGAGAATTATAATTAATATATATCTGGCACGTCAAAATAACAGATGAAGCCTTCTGACTTTGGCAGACATTTTTCCTAAGCTACTTAATCCAAATACTGAAGGTCCTAGTTCAAAAATTATTGATCTAATATGAATGAAAGGTTTCATTGAGAGAATGTGACTCCTGATGTGACGCGATCAGCTTGAGTTGGAACTACAGAAACATGCTGATTGTACAGTGATGTTACAGAGGCTTTTCTCCCACAAATTATCTTTGGTCGAGTACAGACACACAAACAAGAGAAAAGTTTCATTTTGTCATCATGTTACTCACAGAATTAACGTTCATTAGCTACAGCTGATATGAACTGCTGCCGTTGAGGTTTGTCATTTTAACCAGCAGAGGCGGCAGTCAGCGTCAGCTACATGCTCACACTGTAAGCTGTTGCAAAGGAAAGCAGTGCTGCAAAACAATCAGGCTGAAGTGGACAAAACACAGTAGAATAACAAATCTCCATTTTATCAGTTTTATTTCAGTCAATACCGATCATTTAAGAACTGCCCGGATTGGCCCAGACACCAATCTGTAGGATCACTTTGGGACATCTCTATTAGTCAGTGTTTAATTAATCAAACTAGTTATCAAAAGGGTTGATACATCTAAATATCTACATGAAATGAAATACCACTTTGTATAAATGCACAAACATGCACACACACATCAAAAATGTAAATTATAGAACTACAACTATTATAAAACAGTGTTTTTCTCACAATTTTGGGATGTGAGGAAGAGTTCAAGACAACAATGTGAGATTGTCATGAAACCAACATCTAATGTTGTATTTGAAACATTATGTATTGCATGTCTCAATCCTGCAAAGAAAAAGAATGCTGTTTGAGTTTGAGCTAAATTAATGCCCTCTTAATTTCTTATTTAATCAGTCTATGTTAAAACCTGTGATTTTATCTTAAGATAACCTGATGATCTGCTTATTTTTATTCTCAATTATTTTCCAGGATTTTGATGCCTTCTTGACAGACATTGATGAACAAAAAATACAAGATTGGCTGCTAGGTGCTTCGGAGATCTCACACAGTTACAGCCAAAAAATTCTCCTTATGACTGACAAAGAAAAGTCAACAAATGACAGAGTCCAACAGGAATACAACATGGATCCTCATTACTCAGTAATAGTCAGCCAAGAATGCCTGTACAATGTCTCATGTGTACTGGAGACAGACAGCTACACTGTAGTGAAAATATTTGGAAGTGTTTCAGAAGATGGACAAACTGTGTCTGGCCTTTCTGGCTCATCACTTGCAGAACTGATGCTGAAGTCATCACTGGAAGCAGCACCAGTTTTCTCCCTTGATGGAAACACAACCACAGACTTCCAACATAACTTCATTCGGGTGTTTATGGTCCGTGGAATCAAAGCAGTCTTAGAAACAAACCAGGAGAATCACCAGATTTACCAGGTCATGAATCAACCTGACTCAGTTTCCAGCTACCGAATACCACAAAGACCAGTTGATCATACCACACAGTATGACCATCAGCAGATCCTCATTATGGAAGATGATCCTGTGGCCAGAAAAGCTGCCACTTATCTTTATGAGAAGCACCCGTCGGTTAGCTCAGTCTATGTTCTTGATGAAAACCAGAGACCAAAACTGATTCACGGAGCCTCTGTGCCTCTGTCAGAGGACAGCAGACTGGTGCTGGTAGGTCATGGTGTGAGAGACAACTCAGGAGAGATGAGACTGGCAGGATACACAGCCCAAGACGTGACTAAAATCATTCAACAAACCTTCAGGATCCACAATAAAATCAAAACAACAAGTGTGGTGGCCTGTGAGGTCGGATCAGATAAAGCTTTTGTTGAAACCCTGCTGAAGGAGCTCCATAACACCGCCCACATCGAGACAGAGCTGCACCTGAGAGACGCTGTGCTCCAGGTCAGACACACTGGAGAGAAAATCACCCAAGAAATCACTCCAGACGGGCTGCAGTGGAGACATAAAGATGACAGTAAGAAAGTCGTGGCAACTCTCAACAGAAATGGAGATGTAATTATTAGCAATGAGCCTGGCAGTAAAGGGGAAGCAGTTTTTACCAATGAAAGAAACTTCCTGATGTACAAAACTCCAAATAAACGGTTTCTGACCTACAGAGACAGCTGGCCAGATCAGCCAAGGAGATTTATAAACCAGGAAGTTTTTAAGAATTTTGACCAAAATAAAGTTGGGCAAATTAAATCTGCCTGTGACGAACTTGAGGCATTATCTTGGGGACTGTTTCACTCAGACCAACCACCTCCCAAGAAAATCAACATCAACAATCTGGAACAAATAAAAGGAAAGTATTTGATAGGAAAAAAAGAACATGATAGGATGAGGTGGATAGACAATGTGCGGGAACTAAAGGATGTTCTTTCCAAGTGTTATGAGATGAAATCTGGGAAAGACATTTTGAAAATCATCCATCACTATGCAAATACTGGAGAAACTGAGCCCACATACCTGATGGTCAATGACTGGATATATGTTGTTGATCCGCAAAATCTGTATGTGTATCCAGTTGGAAAAAAGCTTCACAACAATCAACGAAAAAAAGTTCAGAGATGTATCACTGAACAGATAGGCAAAGAAAGATATCCTGACATGCAAAAACAAATTCTCAATAAAAACATAAACAACCCAAAAGAAAACTATGTTCAGTTTGTGAAAGATGTTTTTCTTGGAGAGCACACAACAAGCTTACCACTATCCACTGAGGCCTGGTACACCACATATTTCACTGCATCAGTTATATCTGAATCTGCTAGAAATTTCCGGACATTCCCTCTGGTTCTTATGGCCCTGGACATGTCCCAAAGCACAGACAACAATATTCGAGATAAAGGACTGAATTTTTTCTTTGAAGACCATCCAATGGCAAGCGGATATAGTTGGATTGACCCAAGCAGGCGTGGATTCAGTGGCTCAGCAACACCTGAAGGTTCTAGCAAATTGAAAAACAAATCCAAACCTAGAAACAAGGGACAGTTAATGATGGACCTTAGAGATCTCATAACACGGGAAGTCAACATGTTCACACAGTGGCAGCAATATAATGGTTACAATGATGTGCAGTCTCCGATGGCTGACGTAGCAGCACAATACAAGATATTTGATGACAATTCAGACAGACAAGTAACCTTCTTAAAAGATTACAATCATGTCAAAGAAAAAAATGATCAAGATCCCTTCATATCATCTGGAGATAGTGCAGCATCAGGCACATTACGAGGCTATGATGACGACTATGTAATGTTGCGAGACTTGAATTCAGCCACAGAGTTGGAGAATTCTTTCAAACTACAATCCTATTTCTCCAGGGTATCCGCATTGTTTGCTGAACAAATCCACAGCCAAATAAAGGCGAAATATGGTGAAAGTCTGGCAGGGCTGCAGATCCAGGAGGGCAGTGCCAGAATGGAGAACGGACAGTTTATATGTCAGCTTGTGTCCAAGGGTGATGATTCTAAACCTGTTGAGTTTAGGGTTGAGTTATCTCCAGAGAGTCAAAACTATAATGAAAAGATGCTGAAGAACATTGACACAGCTGTTAATGACTTGGAGAAGCACAGTTCAGTGCCCTCCCATCAAGTCAACAAGTATGTAGAACGCACAAGGACTGCTGTTGGGATGCTGGGCTTAATGCTTGGGATGAAAGGAGCTGTTCGTACTTTTGACCAGGGAGACATTAAACATGGTGTGATGGGGACTCTGCAAACAATTCATGGAGTGGCAGCTATGACAACTTCTGTCGTTGCAAGACAAGCTCTGTCCTCGGAGACCAGAATTGCCAACGCTGCAGCAGCAGTGATGGAAAGCCCTGTAATGAAGGGAACTATGAAAGTTATACCAGTTGTGGGAATTGGATTTGGAATATACAATTTTGAACAAGATTTTGAAAGAGGTGATGCACTGGGATACACTGATGCTGCTTTAGATGTTGTTGAAATTGCTCAGCCTGAACTGGCACCATTTATTGCACCTATAAATCTGGCTCTATCAGTAGTCCGGATGGTCATTGATGATGTTTACATGGGCATCCAGAATGAACTAAACAGCCTCCCAAAGGATGCTGGAGTTCTTGATAAACTGCGGGCTGTCTTTGTTGGCTTTGGGAAGGGAGTTGAACATTTTGCAATTCATGTGCTAAGTATATTTTACGATTGGCGTTACAATGAAATTGAGGAGGGACGCAGACTTGTTGACCAGGTATCAGACTATCACAAATATTACAGAGTTATTAAGGAAGAGGATGGAACGACTGCCATTGATTTTAGTGGTGGTGACTCTTCTTGGAATGGAGGCCGTATTAACTTCTGCCTCGCTGATCAGGGTCAGTCTGAGTTCTGCATGGATTATTTTGTATCTAGTAATGAGAGTTTTGGGATGAGATGTTGGAACATTGATACACAGGGAAGCAACGATATAATTCTTGGCCTGGGAGAGTCACATAGATTACAGTATAAGACTCTACAGAAAAAAGTACTCATATTCATACCAGCCGGCTCTGTGAATGTGGTTTCAGGTTATGAGGCTCTATCTGATTCAAGATATGGGAAATACAGGGGCAACAGAGATTCTAATCGTTTTTTTGCAGTACAGACAGCAAAGGATAAACATGTGATTGAAGTCATGTTAAGTTACTATTACAAGCTTTATGGTGAACTAGGTGATGACATATTCTTCCTCGGTCCACAGAGAAGTTATGTTGAAGGCTCTGGTGGAAAAGATTCGTATATTATTCCTGAAAACGGAGGGAAAATCATAATTAACAACTATGATCCTTCCAAAGCACTAGACACTCTTCATTTCAGTGTTGATTACAGTCACATTTCTGTGTCTAAATCTGGGAATGATGTTGTGTTAACGTATGAGGACAGCCATACTGTGACCATAAAAGAATGGTTTTTAGGGGAAACATATCGTCATATGAATATGATGTCAGGAGATGGAGTCTTGTTTGAGATTTCCTCCACTGTGGTTTCTTCTGTTCAGCTGGTGGCCAGAGGAATTAACAAGATGTTTAAGACACATGGTGAAACTGTGAACACATCACAGCCGCTTTTACATACAGTTACAAACGTTTTAGGGTCTCGGTATGATGACGTGCTTATTGGAAATGGAGAGAAGAATCTGATAGATGGAAGAGGAGGTCAAGATTGTTTGATTGGTGGTGAAGGAGAGGACATATATATGGTAAAACCCTTAAAACAATCTTCAGTGTTGATTGAAAATTACTCAAGAGACAATACAACAGATCTGGCTATAATAGAAGCAAATATTCACACGTTTAAAGTCAGGGTGGAAGGTAACAATGTCACTCTGAGTGCTCTCCATGACGGTACAGCCGTCCACGTGACTTTAGTGAACTGGTTCAGATCACCAGCAGACAGACACTTGTTTGTCATCACAAAAGATCTGGTCACTTTCACAATCTCAGATAACAAGACTGACTGCCTGCAGAATGATCCTTTCACAAAGTGCATAAGAAGTCTCAGCATTGACTACAGCAACTCCTCATCTCCTCTGAAGGTGGACCTTCAGGAGGACGAGGCTCTCCACAGTGTGACAGAGGTCCGTGGGTCAGAGTTTAATGATGTCATCAGAGGGAACAAAGAACGCAATATATTCACTCCAGGAAGAGGAAATGATGTCATTCAGGGTAGAGAAGGAGAGGACTGGTATGTCATCACACCAGGCCAAGGAGTGAAAACCATCAACAATCAATCGCCAGATCGAGCTATGGATGTCCTCTTCCTGAAAGAACAATACCAGCACATAGCATGTACTTGTGAAGGACAGAATATCAACATTTTGGTGTATGGAAGAAAAGATGTTATTTTACAGAACTGGTTTGAGTCAAAGAGTTATCAGCACCTGCAGATCAGAACCAGTGATGGAATAACAGCTGGACTGATGTCCAACCTCAGCAGCTGCAGCGAGTCTTTGATGTTTCCCTTAACTGTTGATTACAGAAACCAAAATCCTGAACCACTTAAGTCACTCCAAACACATCTTCAGAAACGGTCAATTAATGCAATTAACACAGAGGACTCTAATTCTGTTGAGTGTTACAGATATAGACGCAAAAATTCGTCAGAGAGACTCTTCTGCGACTTCCAAGGCAAAGTGATGATGATGAATAATTCTGATTCAGTGAAAGAAATGTACGGCTCCACAGGTTTTGACATCATGATTGGGAACAGCAAAGAAAATGTGCTTGATCCTTACACTGGGGGTGCGCTGATGTTTGGAGGTGAAGGAAAAGACACTTACATCATCAAACGTGGATATGGAAACAACATAATGATTGATAACTTTGCAGAAGATGATAACATTGATACTGTGTTAGTTGATATAGATTTCCTCGATGGCAGCCAAGTCGCACTGGACTCATCAACAGATGATCTGAATGTTACGATTACAACCAAGGGGGAACAATTAACATTCAGTGTGCTAAACTACAATAATGGCTACCAACATCAGCACATAGACTTTCAGAGTTCTGACGGAGTGCATTTTAAATTGAAATCACTAAACTCAACTGGAGATGTCCCCCTCTTTAAGATTGAAGCTTTCAAAGTGACTCTGAAACAATCACAGATTGACTGTCGTTTGGATCTCAGTTCACAGAGAAATTTGTCAAAGGTCCATACAGTGCAAGGCTGTCCGTCCCAGTCCAATGACATACTAGGTAATGATCAGAGCAATGCTCTGATTGGTGGCTGGAAGGATGACGCCTTGGATGGGGGTGAAGGAGATGACACACTGATTGGAGGGAATGGAGCTGACATCCTGATTGGTGGCTTGGGAGATGACACTCTTTATGGCGAGGATGGAAATGACACTATGATGGGAGACTCTGGCTGGGACGTCTTCATTCCTGGACCAGGGGCGGATCTAGTGGATGGAGGTCCTGGCAGAGACACCGTTCTGTACCGGGGTGATCATGAGAAGGGTGAAGGGGTTTGTGTCAACCTGTTGACTGGACAGGGCCACTATGCTGATGCTGAGGGGGACGTGTTGAAGGACGTAGAGACTGTGATCGGCACCATCTACTCTGATATTTTGGTGTCTGGTTATGAAAGTTCCCTTCTCAAAGGTTCGGACGGCAACGATATCTTGGTGTCCACTGGTGGAGATTACCTGGTCGGGGGTGACGGAGTTGACACTTATATGTTGGATTTCCACAATGGCTCAGTCACCATTGACAACTGTGCAAAGGACAATGCCACAGATGTTTTGTATTTAGGATCAGGGTCACCTCTGGCATTTGACTGCCAAATTTCACCAGACGGAGTTCTCCTGACTTTTTTCGGACTAAACCAAACTATTGTAAAGATTGCACTGCAACACTGGATCAGTGATGAAAATGAATGTGGTCACCTGACCTTGGTTTTCAAAAAGATGAGGCTGTCAGTGGACACGCTGCTGAAAGATTGTCTGTTAAGACAGAAGAATCAATTCGGCTGATCAGGAATCTGTTTTATTCTTCTCATCAGCTTGTTCATGTTACAGAATTGTGGAACACAGTTTGAGTTCATTTTGAGCAGATTAAAGTCAGCATTGTATCTGTCTAACCAATAATAAACATCTCTATTTCAGTAATCAAAATCAAAATTATTTTAATTGATAATTTGTGGTTGTGATTGTACTGTGATCATGTTAATTTACTCTTGTCATGTCTTACCAATGAAGGCAAACAGTTAACACTCTGACAAAACTGTCCTCATGATAAGTTAAAATAAAATATGTAGTGCTCAGCCTATAAACTACAATCTGTTCTAGGTGTTGAAGCCTCTTGAAATCAGTTTTAAGGCAGAATTCAGTAAGACTTCCTAGTAAGAAGATCAGGCATGTTTCATCAACAGTTCACACCATGACATGAACATTGTTGCCTTCCAACTAGTGAGCAACTGCATTACTTGGCACAAAGAAACAGAACCATGTAAGATGGGAGAATGATTTGCTGAATGCTTGCTAAATGCTGTGCTTAAAGAGCGATTAGCTTTGTGATTTACAAATTAATCAAATGTGAAGGAAATTCCTGTTATAATCATGTTTTTGTATATGATCATGCTTTTGCTAGTATGAATAGATGTGTATTATATATCCACCATGATATTATAATGTTTAAATTGTTGGGAAACTGATAAATACAAGAGAACTCATTATAAAAGAATTTAGCCTGGAGGAGGGTTGAAGCTTCTTCCTGTGTACGTTTGTTCTGGGATTTTTTATAATCTGAACAATAACGGATATGTGTGTGTAGAAGTTTAAGGAGTAAGTGCAGGTGGCGAATGTTTGAGATGTTGTGACATACAAAGGATGAGAGAAGATGTGTCTTAAGCCAAGAAAATGTCATGACCAAGTAAAGAAAGATCAAATAACACCTTGAGCGAAATCGTGCATCCTGTTGTCGGCTACAGTTAAAGGACCTGTGTGTAAGGTTTAGTGGCATCTAGCGGTGCATATTGCAACCAACTGAATATCTCTCCCTTCACCCTCCCATTCCAAGCATTTAGGAGAATATACGTTAGCTGCGAAAGGCTCTGTCTAGAGCCAGAGTTTGGTTTATCCATTCTGGGCTACTGTAGAAACATGGCAGTGCAACATGGCGGGCTCCGTGTAAGAGGAACCACTCCCTCTGTAGATATAAAGGGCTCAGTGTAAGGTAACAAAATCACTACGATACTTATTTTCATGGGATTATACACTAATTAATAGATACTTATATTCCATTTCTGCCAAGTACGTTCCACTAGATGACACTAAATTCTAAACACTGGTCCTTTAATGTGTGTTATCTCAAAGTACTATAAGAACTAAGGAGAGACTGCCTCTCCTCAGTCATATCTGTGTAATGCTGATGATGGCTTTTGCTTGCAAGCAATAAAGATCAACTGAGAATCTGAATATTGTGTCATCTGGTATTTGAGTATCAACTCTCATCTGCACTAGACAGGAACTGATTTTTCAGTTTCCACGACACTTGTTTCCAGGAGCAGCCATGTAGGTCTGTAAGACTGCAGATAGACCCTTCTCAAAAAATGAATGAGATTTTTACTAACAGTGAATTAAGATCAAATGTCAATCACCTGTAGGAAGTGTTGAAAATTATCTAAACACATTTACTCAAGTACTGTATTTAAGTACAATTTTGAGGTACGTGTACTTTACTTGAGTATTTCCATGTGATGCTACTTTCTACATTTCAGAGGGAAATATTGTACTTTCTACTCCACTACATTTATTTGACAGCTTTAGTTACTTTTCAGATGAAGATTTGACACAATGGATAATATAACAAGCTTTTAAAATACAACACATTGTTAAAGATGAAACCAGTGGTTTCCAACCTTTTTGGCTTTTGACGTCTTACAAAAAGCAGTGTGTAGTCGGGGTCACATTTCACATGTCTATGAGTTGTTAACAGCTCCACCAAATAGTGATTTTTCCCTCTAAACTTCTCACATGCTTTCATTTCAATAAATGTTCAAATGATCCAATATTTCAGCAAAAATCAAAGATTAGAGAAAAAGTCCAAAAACTGAAAACAGATTTGTGTATCAGAACTTTGTTTTTTCTTCTTTCCTCTCCCATTAATCATCTCACCACCCCTCAGATTTATCTGCTGACCCTTTGGAGGGGCCCGACCCATAGGTTGGGAACCATGGGACTAAACTAGCTAACTGTATATAAAGTAGTGTAAACTAGCTCCACCTCCAGCAGCTACAACAGTAACATGCTGCTCTAACACTGATGCTTCACTATTAATAATCTAATGATGTCGTATATAATAATATATCAGTCAGAGGGACCAAACCACTACTTTTACTGCAATACTTTAACTACATCAAGCTCATAATACTTATGTACTTTTACTGCAATACTTTAACTACACTGTAAAAAAAAAATCATAAAAAAATGGTAAAAAGTCTGGCAGCAAAAGTTGCCAAACACTTACCGTCAAATAACAGTAAAAAACTTTTAGTTATTCTACAGAGATTTATTTTAAAAATTCGGATACTACATTTTTACAGTCCAACCGTTATCAAATAAAAAGAAAATCTCAATATAAAACATTGCTAGAATGTTAAACAAATGTATAAATCTGCACAAAGAAATGAAAAAGATTGCAGAACTAACTTAAAATTACCTAATTTAAATGAAGACTCTTGTTTTCATACAGTAATCTTGAAAACAAGATGTCCTTGTTGGCATGTTGCTTCAGGTAGCAGTGAGATGATGAAATATGATACAAGAAGTCCAGTTTGAGGGATAGATCCATGCGTTTGGAGACTATTCAGATTCCAAAACACTGCATAGCACTTTATAATACTGCAAGTCAGTATTTTACAACCCTGGCAAGTTTGTAAAGTCTGGAAACATGACCGCAAACATTTATATATATATAATTCTCAAACACTGGCTTGGGCAACTATGGTTGTTTAAAAAAAATAGAACCATCATAATTATATTATTTTTTGGAAATTACATTAGTCCAACCGTTATACTGTTTTGTGCTTGATGTTTGTGTGATGTATAGTTATTTGTGTAATGATTATTACTTTTTCATTTTCAGTCTAGGAACAAAATGTTGTGAACAAAAGAGTGTCAGATGGATATGTTGGATAGTTGCTTGTAATTACTGTCAAATACTATTTATATACAGTAAATCTCATACATTAATTGGAAAAGTCTGTAGATCTATTGGATAGTTGCTTGTAATTACTTTCAGATAATGTTTATATAAGGTAATGATTATTAAAATTATGTTTTTATAAGCCATTTTTGCATGATCCTATTTTTTTGTACAATATCAAACCAATATTTTTACCAGGAACTATAAATAGATGAGTTAATCACATACAATTAAATCCTAAAGCTCTCAAGATACCATTAATGGGTATTAAAGGAGGATAATTTGAATATAATTTTACATCATTTTTTTGTGTTTTACATTCAGAAATGTGTGCTTTGATGGGGCAGTGTTAAGGATAAATTGGATAATTCTTTGAATTTACAAAAGAATACTGTACAAAACAAGCCATTATTTAAATTAGGTAATTTTAAGGTATTTCTGCAATGTTTTTCATTTTTTTTGTGCACATTTATACATTTATTCAGCATTTTAGCAATATTTTATATATATATTTTTATTTTACAACAGTTGGACTGTTAAAATGCAGATAATATCTACAGTAAATATCTGTATTTTAAAAACTTAACTTTTTTTTTTTTACATTAAATTTAAAGTAAAAAAACAGTAAGTTGCCTTAATTTTACATTCAGTAATAGTAAAAATCCTGTTAAAAAACTATAATATTCCATTATATTCATTTACAGATTACAATACAGGTTGCCTTTATTTTATGGTGAATATTTTTAATAAAAATAATTTACTGAGTTTTTATGGCATTTACACTTAATATAGAAAAAAACAACAAAAACTGTAAAATGATACAGTAAATTTCTGTGAAATAACTTTTTTTTTTTTTTTTTACAGTGTACATACAGCTCATAATACTTATGTACTTTTACTGTAGTAGGATTTTTCATGCAGGACTTTTACTTGTAGTGGAGTATTTTTACATTGCTGTATTGGTACTTTTACTGCCGTAAATGATCTGAATACTTCTTGTCAGTCCTTGTTTAGTTACAGTCTTTTGATAGACATGATGTCATTATGAGTTATATTTGATGCCCTAACAGGATATTATCTGAATAAATGACACTAAAAAGCTCTTTCTATTGTAGTTTTAGAAGGGAGAGGTAAATAAAACGATTAGAAATAAAAGAAGTAAGTAGATTGAGATCATTTAACAAAACAACTTGAGTGCAGACTATGCAGACTCGTCACCATCCCAGTGAACTTTATCTGAAAAAAGGTAAATAAGGATATTTGTTCAGCTTGTGTAAAGGGACCAGAAATACCATCAGAAACAATATTCACTGTTCTATTTCTTTAAAATTACTCTAGTTGTACTTTTAAATCATGTGCATCATTTTTTTTATTGCGTATAGACTATAAATTCAAATTTACATCATAGTCAAACACCTGATAACTCAAGTCTCCTTACAGCGCACTGCTGCTGCTCAAACATGTAGTTTGTCTTACATGTCTGTTCTATTTCTCTTGGCGTGTTGCCTCAGGCGAGGAAATGGTTCACTGGTGACTCACCTGAATAATGCAGGTATAGGACTCGGACTGCTGAATTAGTTCACACATGAATCGACCTCTTTAGGGTTGATACTTATGATTGTGTTTCCTCAGTAAGTTTATACATATTCAAAGAATCTAGTGAAATATGTCGTCATAGTGAGCCTTAAATCTTTGAAACATTTGTGCAGGTTTAACTAAAGTTACCCTCCAGACAAGTTTTAACATGTATATAAAATACTCTACCTTGAATAATAATTTCTGTCTGAGATGGTTTTTCCACAAAAAAAGTTGTTTAAAAAGTTCATTACCTTCTCCCTCATTAAAAAATCCAATATCTACGAATATGTGAATATATCTCATCTTCAAAGTTTTCCTGCTGGACACCAGACATCTCCTCTTTCACTGTAAAGTTCATTCTCAGTGTTTGTGAACTGGAGGCTTCAAGTTTCCACATCACACTTGTGTGAATAGAATACTGGACCACGATTGGCTCCAAACTAGTTGTGATGTCACAGATCACGCTCGTAGGCCCGCCCCTTTAAAATTGGATTTTAAATAAACTCAGAGAAACTTTCCAATTACAGCAGATGAATGTTAAAACAGCCTTCTGGTGTCAAACTCTGCACATACATCATTCTGCACAGTGGAGCTCAAACACTGAGCTGTAGGAACAAGAAGAAAAACACATTTTCGAGTGGAGGGAGATTTTAAACCTAAGATCCAGTGACTGCATTTGGGAGGATTTCTACAGGACACAGCAACAATTTTTTAAAAATGTTTTTCTGTGTTTTTTTTTAATTCTATAATTTTCTGCATTGTTATAATATATAAATAAATTACTAAAACATTATTTATTCATTCATTTTTTTAAGCAACATTGACATTGTTAAAGGTGTCAGATTAGAAATCTTTATTATTCAGTTTTGGAGCACCCCTTCATTTACAGCAATGGTTTAACCTGAGTGTTCAACAGCCAATGGTTCGGCCTGTTCAGAAAGGTAAACCAATTGTCAACATGTTGTTTGCGTGTAGTTGATGTGTGAAAAATTAGACATGTAAACTACATGCAAAGTGTAGCTTGAGATGTTCATTTTATGCATTTCTGGCAATTCTGGCTTTCCATACCACCGCAACGATGTGTTCAGACCTCCAAACAGCCAAAATACTGACGATATAGCTGTAAGCTAGCTAGCAACGGACGCACCAAAGATGTATATTAAGAGCTGGATACGACGCTGCTGCTCAACCTTGCTTCCAATTTTGCCCAGTGGTCACTTGCAGTATTGCAGCAAAAAATCCTCCTGCATGCAGCTAAAAAAGCATTTTCCATGGATGTATAATAAGAGCTGGATAGGGCGCCGCCACTCAGCCTTGCAGCCAATCTTTCCCAGTGGCCACTCGCGGTATTGCAACAAAAAATTCCCCCTGCGGCCCAAAACAGCATTTTCCCCATAGACCACTGTTGTAAAAGAAACACCTGTAAAACTGTTGACAGGACACCTCGATCTGCAAACACCGTCAATTATGACTCTTTCTGTTATGAATTGTTAATCAAAAGGAGGTTTTATATTTGTAAAACTTTCCTCAAGCTGAGAAAAGCGATTTTAAAATCTGTGATGTCATCACAATGTAAAGTCTATGGGCCAAGCAGGAAGTTGTAGGGTGGGGGAAGACATTACTGAGTATATTCAGTAGGCTGCAAACCCCCAAAACTAGAAACTTAAACTGAACAGGCGTCACTTTTGGTTTGATATCCAGCTCTTATAATACATCTGTGAGATGCACCGACCGTGTCTGCTGGAGTGTTTGTGTGTTTGTGTTCAGTTCTTTCTGTTATTTCCCTCCATTCTCTCATGTTTTCACATCTACTCGCGTATGTTCATTGACTTTGTATGTAATCACCTCGCAATGCTTTATATTCTATCTGAAGACGCAGTAACACTCACCAGGACAATTTTCTTCTTAAGTTTTACATTATACATTTGAAGGGAGTTAAAATACCAAATCCAAATGAATAAAACTTCAAAATAAACTACATTTTACTGAAATATAACACAACAGGCTCCAGGCGACAAATGTATTTGACTGCGTCTGAGGACGATTGATTTGCTTGAATTAAACCAACAAAAAGGTGAGAAAATGAGCATTTTATTCGTCTTTTCCTCCAAACAGACAATGAAGTTGACAAAATGTGAAACATAAAGACGTTCACCTTCCTCCATCACTTCACACGTTTTCCCCCCTTCCAACTCTGAATTGAACTGTTTCTGGGTTTAAACCTTGAGACTTTGAAATGAAACGGAGATGAGTTCCTTTCTCTTTAGTAAACTACATGATGAGTGTCCGAGGTCACCTTAAATCTTCAACAATAAACCCTTTAAAAAAAAACAACACAAAACTAGCTTGAGTGTCAGTTCAGGGTTTGATCTAAACAATCAATCCACCCAAAACAAGAAGCTTTAAAAAAAAAAAAAAAGACATGAAAATAAAAACAGGTCATCTCTTCGTCCTCGTCTATTTCTTCTTCTTCTTGCTCTTCTTGCCTCCCTCTCCCTGCTGAGAGCTGGTGTCTCCTCCTCCGCTCTTCTGGGTCCGAGTCTTTAGTTTCGGGATCATCTCTGCGACGTAAAACATCACGTCTTTACCTGCAGGAACAAAAAACAGATTCATGTTTAGTTCATGCATTTACATGAACTTCAGTAACCTCGTTACAGTCGGCAGTCTGGTGAGATGATTTATTAAAACGTTGAACGTGTAAACCTGTAACTGAGTTTCTGCTTTTTACAATCAATTAAACATCAGCAGGACAAAAGATTTCAGACTAATCAGTAACCATAGAAACCGTACTGGTACTGATGATGTAAAGAAGAACATTTTGGGCGGATTGAAAGAGAAGAGATGTGATTTTTTCCTCACTTCTTACTAGAGCTGAAACGATCAGTCGATCAACAAAAAATTAAACAACATTTTTTTTTTTTATAATTGATTGATCGTTCTTTTTTCCAGGCAAAAAAAAATGCCAAAAACAACAGTTTCTGCAGCTGCAGCTGCAGCTGCAGCTTCCTCCTCCTCCTCCTCCTCCTCCTCCTCCTCCTCCTCCATCAGTTTGGGAACCAGAGACAGCAGAGCTTCTGCACCTGCAGCAGATAAAACCCCACGTTAGACAAGTTATATCAAAGAAAAAATGAAAGGTAGGTGGTAAAATTATTAATCAAACTGTCCGTTGTAAAACATCCTTCACAGTTTACAGACTCACATCCTGCTTCAATTTTGACTTGCTGTACTTTCTATAGTCATTTGTAGTAATCTTTTTTGTAAAATATCAGAAAACAGTGAAAAATGCCTGTTATAATTTCCCACAGCCAGAGGTGACGTCTTCAAATGTCTTTTGTTGTCCGACTAACAGTCCAAAACCCCAAAAATATTCAGTTCACCACCATATGTGACAAAGAAAAGCATCACATACATCATCATATCTGAGAAACTGAATCCAGATAATTTGGGGGATTTTTGCATAAAAAATTACTAAAATGATTATTCGATTATCAAAATAGTTGCTGATTGATTTTCAGTCGACTGATTGATTAATCGATTCATAGTTGCAGCTCTAGTTGTGTGCACAGTTTTCCTGTTTAAAGAGAAATCATTAGCAACATTTCAGCTGCGCTCACTTTCAGTTTGACCTCAAAGTTGTGACCACAGCAGACCCACGTCAATAACATCCACCGTCGCATAATTACGTAGCCCAGTGTAAGTGCAGTCAGATTCTCTCAGTACCGTGGTTGTCTTTTCCTAAGTCCTTATGAATTCTCCTTCACATCTTTCCTTGACCTCGTGACATTTTCCATCGACGTCAAGGAAAACTGGTTAGGAAAAGATGATAGGAGGGACTTTTCGACCAACCTAAGACTATATATTCTGGAGATGGGAGACAATGACACACAGGTGCAACACATTAGGGCAGGGCAGGTAATCACACAGGAGGGAAACACATGAGAGCAGAAAGTAAATGACCTGAAATGAGACAAGAGGTGAGTATCAAAATAAAACAGAAAGTACAAGACAAAGAACACTGGGAGAAACAAAAAGGTAACTTAACTATCCACGCCCTGTGCGTGACAACAACCAGTTTAAAAAGGAATAACAACGCTGTTTTTTAAATGAAAAAAACATTAAAGAAATATAAACATGAAACCAGCCCAATGAGGCTGTGTCACCTGTTAATGTAAATATTACCTGTAAATGGAGAAACTCCATCTAAAGGGAAGTGTCTATGTAACAGCCCCTAGATCAGGCCAATAGTGGAAGAGAAATAACATTTAAGATTGTATTTATTGGTCGTTATAAACATAAACATGTTATTCAATTCAGTTGGCTTTATTGACATGACTGCATACAATACAACATTGCCAAAGCATATTATCACAAATTATACATACTATATAGTAAACTTGAATAAAATATACATATATTGTATATCACGCCTTAAAATGCAGCACAGGACTGAAGATCTGCTCCCTCTGAGTAAAACCAAAGATTGACATCTTCTCTGTCTGCTTTTTCTCATTTTGCATGTTTTACAGTATATGGTGATTTTCTTCATGTGGACCTTTCATACTGTCAGTCTGATTTTTATTTATTTAGTTTTTGAGCCTTTAATTCAGATGCATTTTAATAGCAGTTTGAGGCTTCATGTATCTGACTTGTATTTGTTTTTCATTCATCTGGATTTTGTTTGTATCTGTTTTACTTTTTCTTAAGTGAAGTATCTTTATAAGCTGCTTTTTCTGTGCTGTACAAATCTAGAAATGTGTTTCCTTGTTTATTTAAACTTCACAAAAACTGAACTAACCTGCATGACTTGTTTCATAACTCAATGCGTTCCTCAGTGGTGAAACATCAAACAGGTCAGCTCAGATCATAAACAGATAAACTGAAAATACAGAACAAAGCACACAGGTTGATCTTTCTAACAGGAAATGCACTTAACATAAACTAAGTGCTGCTTCAAGATACTGTCTTAAAACATGCAAAGGCCTAATTTATTGAACATTAAACTGAACTAAGTTTTTATCCAAGCTAGCTGCATGGCTCCGTCTGTTTGTTCCACACTGAAATATCTCAACAACTTTTAAATGGATTGTGATGAAATGTTTTACCAACATTCATGTTCCCCAGAGGATGAATCATACTGACTTTTCTTCTAGCGCCACCATGAAGTGAACAACTATTGGATTGTCATGAAATTTGTAATAAGTTTGATGATCCTCTGACTTTTCATTAAGCTCCATCATCAGGTCAATACTTTGGTTTATGAATAAATACCTGCAGACTGATGTCACTCCCATCATCCTCAGCTGTGCTTTAGTGCTAATTAGCAAATGTTAGCTTGAAAATATGCTAAACTAAGACTGTAGAAAGGTGACTTTGTGGTAGCTGGGTTTAGTTAGAGAGCTGTTAAGAGAGTTGTTTATTGTCTTTTTAAAGGATTTCTACTTTACTTGTTAACTGTCACAGATGATTTTATGGACAAATAATGCACCAGTGAACGGTCAACTGAAGAAAATATCTACTATCACATACAGACAGCAAACTGCAGCAGACAAAGGAAGAGACTGAGCAGGACCTGAGCAGGACTCTTATCAGGTTTGACCTGTTTGGTCGAGGTCCCGCCAAGTCCCGCCCACCTGGGACTGGGCAGGAAGGAGGATTTTAAACTAAGATGGTGAACATTGTAAACATGATACCTGCTTAACATTAGCATGTTAGCATTTAGCTCAAAGCACTGCTGTGTCTAAGTACAACCTCAGAGAGCTGCAGGACTCTTAGTCTTTATCTAAAATTATAAATGTAAAACCAAAAGTGATCAGAAGCACAAATGTTGCGGAGACTTGGATGAGAAATAAATCAACCATTTCACTCCCATGTCATCCTTTTTGTAACAGATGATTGTTTTTGCAAGTGTTTAGAAAGCAACACAAGGTCAGATATCTGCTGTCTGAACTGCTGCTGCATTAGTCTGAGACACTGAAAGAATGTGACAGAAGGAAAAGTCTCATCTATCATGAGGACACATGTTGGTCCAAACACAGGAAAACTATCAGCAAAGACCCCTGCAGGTCCTCATCAACACTGATTGACAGACATAGAACAAAACTACAAACTGCAGCCTCCAAAATGACCTCTGAGCTGAATCAGCAGCTCTGGCAGCGTCACACATTAATAACATTATGAGCTTCACAAAGCTTGTAGCTGCTGTCGCCTTGTGGCTTGTGTTCCTGTTATTTTGTCCACCTGCTGTATAATCAGTGGGTGGATGGTTTAATGTAGGATAGATCCTCTATGATCTACTGATTGGATTTGACTCTAATAGACTGTTTTCATCTCGTGTTCTGTTCATGCTTCTATTACTGAGAGTGTGAAACACTTTAAGGTGGTTCAGGATGGATTTAATATTGCATAATGATGATATAATATACCAGCTACAATATATAAACTTTACTGTATAGTTTTCATTATTGTGACTTAAATCAGTGATGATTAGTGTTTGAGCTGTAAAGTTGTATCAGTGTGAACAGACACCAGGTTGGAAAATAAAAACTACAACAGCTGTTTGCTTATTTCAAATCATCTCTGTGAAGATGAAGAAATGATAAATATTTTAATCAATGTGAACCTTATTTTGCATCCAATATTAGCCTACAACATATTTGAAATATAATTATAAACATCAATAATGAACATATAAAATGATGAATGATAAAATAATTAACTAAAAAAAATATTAACTATTAGAGACAAAATTAACCACCTCCTGCCCTCAACAGGCACCGCTTTCCCCCCAAACACAGGCACCTTAGAAACAGCAGTAAATCCTGACATATATTTGGACTGTTTTTCTCCAGTCGACTTTTCTGAACTAACTTCAATGATTTGTTCAGCTAAACCATCAACCCGTCTCTTAGACCCCATCCCAACTAGATTGCTTAAGGAAGCCTTACCCTTAGTTAGCACTTCTGTACTAGATATGATCAATCTGTCTTTAGTAACAGGCTATGTACCACAGTCCTTTAAGGTAGCTGTAATTAAACCTCTTCTTAAGAAGCCTACTCTTGATTCAGGCATTTTAGCCAATTACAGACCTTCCATTCCTCTCTAAGATCCTTGAGAAAGCAGTCTCTACTCAGTTATGTGACTTTCTACATAACAATAGTTTATTTGAGGATTTTCAGTCAGGATTTAGAGGCATCATAGCACAGAGACAGCACTGGTGAAAGTCACAAATGACCTCCTAATTGCATCGGACAAAGGATTTGTCTCTATACTTGTCCTGTTAGATCTTAGTGCTGCATTCGACACAATTGACCATCAAATCCTTTTGCAGAGACTGGAACATTTAATTGGCATTAAAGGAACTGCATTAAGTTGGTTTAAATCCTATTTATTAGACCGATCTCAGTTTGTACATGTTAATGATGAATCCTCCATGAAGACAAGGGTTAGACATGGAGTTCCACAAGGTTCTGTACTTGGACCAATACTATTCACCTTATATATGCTTCCTTTAGGTAATATTATTAGGAAATACTCCATAAATTTTCATTGTTATGCAGACGATACCCAATTATATTTATCAGTGAAGCCAGATGAAACCAATCAGTTAAACAAACTCCAAACATGCCTTAACGACATAAAGACCTGGATGACCTGCAATTTTCTACTACTAAACTGAAGTTATTGTGCTTGGCCCTAAACACCTTAGAAACACATTATCTAAAGATATAGCTACTCTGGATGGCATTACCCTGGCCTCCAGCACCACCGTAAGGAATCTGGGAGTTATCTTTGATCAGGATATGTCCTTTAACTCCCACATAAATCAAATCTCAAGGACTGCCTTTTTTCACTTACGTAATATCACAAAAATCAGGCACATCCTGTCCCAAAAAGATGCAGAAAAACCAGTCCACGCATTTGTTACTTCTAGGCTGGATTATTGCAATTCCTTATTATCAGGCTGCCCTAACAAGTCTCTAAAGACTCTCCAGATGGTCCAGAATGCAGCTGCACGTGTTCTGACTAAAACTAGAAAAAGAGACCACATTTCTCCCATTTTAGCTTCACTACATTGGCTTCCTGTAAAATCTAGAATAGAATTTAAAATCCTTCTCCTAACTTACAAAGCCCTTAATGGTCAGGCACCATCATATCTTGAAGAGCTCATAGTACCGTATTATACCACTAGAACACTGCGCTCCCAGTATGCAGGCTTACTGGTGGTTCCTACAGTCTTTAAAAGTAGAATGGGAGGCAGAGCCTTCAGCTATCAGGCTCCTCTCCTGTGGAACCATCTTCCAGATTCAGTCCGGGGTGCAGACACCCTCTCTATGTTTAAGAGTAGGCTTAAAACTGTCCTTTTTGATAAAGCTTATAGTTAGGGCCGACCAGGCTCACCTTGGATCAGCCCTTAGTTATGTTGCTATAGACCTAGACTGCTGGGGGACTTCCCATGATGCACTGAGCTCCTCTCTCCTCCTCCTCCTCTCCATCTGTATGCATTCATGTAACATCAATGCATGTCACTAACTTGGCTTCTTCCCCGGAGTTTTTTGTGCTTTCTCATCTGTCAGGAAATCCTGGGATGCAGGCCAAGCCTTCACGGTCCTTCACAGTCCTGTTGACATCCTTCCCTGGCTGTTGCTGTTGCTGCTGTTATTGTTATGATTGATGTTATTCTGCCCCCCCTCCTCCCCCTTTCCTTCTTTCTTTCTCTCTCTCAACCCAACCGGTCAAAGCAGATGGCCGCCCACCGAGAGCCGGGTTCTGCTTGAGGTTTCTACCCATTAAAGGGGAGTTTTTCCTTACCGCTGTTGCCAAGTGCTGCTCATGGGGAAATTGTTAGGTCTCTGTAAATTAAACAGTATAGTCTTGACCTGCTCTATGTGAAAAGTGCCCTGAGATGACTTTTGTTGTGATTGGCGCTATATAAATAAAAATTGATTGACTGATTGATTGACTCATACATTTTATATGAAATGTTGTGTGTATATATATATATATATATATATAGTTATAGTTATAGTTATAGTCAAGTAAAATATATATATTTATGGAAACTGTTGGGCCCTGTTTAAACTGCACAATTCATGAATACCAACAGTATGTTTATCCTTATAAAAACATATTTGATGAGTCACGCTGTGGCTGATGAGAAACACCTGCCTTATTTTTCCTCTCTGAATGTTTTTTACTTTCACTTTATCTTCACTTGTGTCGCAGCACGAATTACAACAGGTGAGTAAACTGCACCAAAAATATATAGAAAACTAATCGAGTAATTAAATGGAAACTAGTCAATCGGTATTTGTGGGTTAATATAGTTGATAATATAACTGCAGGAGGTTATAGATTCACATTATTAACTGAAAAATCATCAATCATGCTCTCGTGATTTTGTTCAGATCAGATTCACATTATTGACTGAAAAATCAAAGATCATCATCTAGTGTTGTTCAGATCAGATTCACAGCTCGTTATTATCACAGTAATGTCACTAACAGTGATTGATGTGGACACAGTGCAGGTTTACTGTATTAACACATTACTGCTATAATAACCTGTAAAATGTGTAACAGCTACGTCAGCAAAGTAATATATAAGGTGTGATCAATTTGTAAGTGTATGTTAAACTGTTAAACCGCACAAATGCCATTCGTACCCTCATGACAACTTGCCACAACTTGCCTGTACTCACCGTCAGCCTGAACCAAGGCATAAAATTCACAGGTACCATTTTACAATAAGACAATGCTTATAAAGGATTTATAAATGGTTTATAATTAGATTATTAATTAGGTTGTAATCACTTTATAAATCATCAATAAGCAATTATAAACAAGTTTGATGTGGGCTCATTATTTGGCAAGATCAAGTTACTGCTTACTACTCATTAATCTTACTAATGAGTTACTAACATTTATAACTGGCAAAAGGAGTTTTAATGTGAAGTGTGAAACACCTGGAACTCTGTCCTAAAGAAGAAACCAACCAACATGATACATGATCACAATACACCACTTTAATATCCACTTTAATAACAACCTGATAGCAAAATGTCATATCAACACCTGTGATAATAATGAGGACGACTGCTAATAGCATGCTGAAAACGTCAATGTAAACAATATTGCAAAAGTCTTAGTGTATGAATCTGGTAATTAATATGTTCATTTTATATACCAAATCAAACTTTTTGAATATCAAGATTTGCTGACAGTGGTTAAATGCTAGGAACTTATGAACAAATATCTGATGAAGCTGACAGGTATAAATGCTGCTGATGAAGAAGAAAGTAACAAATGAGATCTGAGGGTACAGATAAATGTGGGTACATAGAAATATCTTTCATATTATTACATTGAGAGACAATCATTTTATCATCTTTCTATGAGAAACCAGTATTGAAACATATTAAGAAAAGAAAAGAAAACACAAAAATCAAACTAGATAATATCAAACTATACAAGGAGATGTAAACTTAAATATGTTTTATGCAAAATATTTATTTTTATTACAGAGTAATTTCCCAGATTATTTGAGAGGTTTTAATGGCTTCTTTGTTTATTGTTATCTTGGAAACAGAGTCAAAGAGATTTGACTGTTAAGATATCTGAAAAAGTTTCCATAAAAGAGTCGATTTGGGAAAATATCTCTGAACTGAGGTCAGTGTTTCTCTTATATGACGATTATTACACATATGATCTGATAAGTGTTTCCCATCAACTAAAAGCTTGGGAATTTTTCCACTCAAAGGGCCATATAACAATGCACTTCTGGTTGGTTAGCATGGTGGATTTACAATCTGTGGTTAACTGTGTTAACTAATGCTAATGCTAATGCTGATTCCTGCAAGTGAAAAATAGGCCTAAAACCATAAAACAAAATGTACTTACTGGAAAAACTGAACATGTGACTCCTCAGAGGGTCTTTTAGTACAACCAAATGCTGGAAAAGACTTTTTTAGGCATTAACTTTCATGAACTGAAAACACACTGTGAAATAGCGACAGCTACGCCAGTACTCTGTGAATCTGGGGTTAAGCCATGGTTACATTACATAATCGCTAACTGGTCCAAACCACTAGCTTCAGGGCCCCCTAGTGGTAGTAACCAGTGATCTGTGTTAGCGACCATGGTTAGTGAACAGACCACTGAATTGGCTACAACCTCCTCTCCATTTTTACCTCTGAACATGTAGGCCTAAAAAAGTAAGCTAAAGATGCCATTTCAGATATGAAGAGAGGAGAGGTCATAGTGCTGATGGGACAGACACTATTTATCGTGCTGCCAGTATTAGGCTACATGTGAGAGAAAAAACACAAACTCCCATTTGACCATTGTTACTCCTTTTAAAGAAGAAAATTGTTTTATATTTATATTTTTGGAGTTGTAAAACCATGGGCGTAGGAAACATTGAAAATGTGGATGGGACAATCTAACAGAGTAAATGTCATTTCCTGTATTCTGGTGCCTTTTAACAGGTGGTTTGATATTTTTATCTGGCTATACTAGCATGAGAAAAATTATGGGTACATTTTGTAATTTCATCCAGAGGAAATGTTTGGCCCCAGATCACAGATTTGGAAATATTTAAAAACTAAAAGTACATAAATTGATTCAATCAGTAATTCAGAGCCATCTTTTATAATAACCACTCGTTGTTTATTTAAATTTGAGGATCTCTTTATGCTTGCATGCAATTGCAATTTCTGTTAAATTAATTTCTTTAATGTCATCAAATCAATGAGTAAAGTGGAGAGGACAACTGTAGTCAAAGTATCCCTGATGCATTCTCCAATAAACTACAATTATCCTCTAGTCATTTCTACTACTATGCAGACTCACAGGACCTGAGGCCTGTGTCTCAAAGCTAGATTATGTTGTTAGCCAGTTTTCTTGGTGGCTTTGTTTACACACACATTTTCAAACACATAACACTGCTACCAATGAGCACTCCACATAGATATTTAGGGCAACATTTCATGACAAAAGGCATCAATATAACAACCATCTGCCACCTTTCATGAAAAGCAATACTCTTGATTTCATAAGTGTTAAAGGTTTGAGGAGTTTGTGTGAGCAAATCTGTCAAGTTCAACATCATAACAGCTTTATGGCACAGACCCCTGATATATTCTGTTTTGGCTAAAAATATATATTTGCTAACATTTCAAATTGCAAATAACACCAATCCAACACATGAAACCTAAAAATCTCATGAAATATTGAAATAAATGTGACACACTTAATCACCAACAGTGACTCATGGGAGTTGATGCTTTTTATTATTTATTATGTCATAACCTCACACAATTATCAGGTGCTCAGTTGTATCAACTAATGTAATGGTGGCACTGCAGTAACAGTTAAAAGATTTAAAGTACAAGGTAGTGGGTACAAGGTAGCAGTGAAAACGTAGTATGGAGTTTCATTAATTTGGGCTTCTATCAGTAAGCAAGTGGGAGGTCTAAATATAATAGCTGCAGTGCCTGTGTGCTAAACTTTAATATAGGTATTTTTTAACTATATAAAATAGGCTACTGTGCAAAAGTTCTCGGCAGTAAAAGTAAAGTGAGGATGCTTTTGAAAATAATGCCATGAATAGATTTTATTTATCAGTTAACTTGATCCAAAGTTGTGTAAACAGCAGACACCTAAGGTAAATCAGTATCTGCTGTGAGCAGCTTTGCCTTTAAAACAGCAGCAGTTCCCTTCAGTGTTTCAGGTTCTCAGCAGGTCAGTTATTCCTGCATCTTGGAGAAGTTGCCACAGTTCTTCTGTGGATTTCGGTGTCTCAGCTGCTTATGTCTCTTCATGTTAATCCCAGACTGACTCCATTATGTTGAGATCAGAGGCCATCTGTTGCAGGACTCCTTGTTCTTCTTGTTGATGAACATAGTTCTTTATGACTCTGACTGGATGTTTGGACTCATTGTCCTGCTGCAGAATAAACTACGTCTCCCTGATGGTGTTGCACTATGGATAAGAATCTAAACATCTAAAGTGCCCAAAACTTTTGCACAGTACTGTACAGTATACTGTATATAGAACTTTATACAAACAGAAATGTTATTATTAGCTATTGTTATTCAGAATCAGCTTTATTGACCAAGTTTGTTTGACTCCAGTTTCCAGTGGTTCTCAGTGTACTTAAATGCAAATGTACAGGAAGATACGTATATAGCTAAAGTAAGGACAGGGATATATGGTATATACACTCACTGAGCACTTTATTAGGAACATAAATAAATAAATTCTACTTCTACGAAGCTACGATACGATACGAAACACTTTATTACTGAGTGCCACCATACAAACAGGACAAACATCTCAGCTCATACATTTTCAGTTTTTGTTAACATTGTCAGAAAGGTGATAATTCTGCTTTATATTTATTATTGAGGTCATAGTGAGTTGTGGTGGTGTACTAGAGTGCATTATATTGAAAAGTGTTCCTAATATTTTGTCCACCCCATTGATATACATGAGCGGGAAAATATTGTACCACATCTAACTACAGGTCAAACTGTCACTGTAAACTCATTCATTTATATGATTTGTACATGTTATGGTGATACAGGGTTATTACATTGGGATTGTTGTACAGTGATTTTTTGTTTGTCATCACGTCTGATTTCAGTGTTCATGAGTGTGATGTCGTTTGGAAAGAAACTGTTCTTATGCCTGGTTTCTTTCCACACGTCACCACACTCCTGAACACTAAAATCAGACATGATGACAGTCAACAATCCCTGTGCAATAACCCTGTATTACCATTACATCTACAAATCAAATATATTACAGTTTATATTCAAATGATAAACAGATACACATTACTGTAAATGTAAATCCAAGCAGACTGTTGTTATCATTATTATTGTGTAGTAAACAACAAAACAGTAATTTTTCACAAAGAGGCTTTCAGCTGAGGTAAGGCAACTTAAAAATCAAGATGATTTAACATTTTGCACTTTTCTCTTTTTAGCCCAGCAGTTGGTCTCCAGTTATTGTGTGATATTTCCAGCAGAGTGACATTATGTCAAACTCATCATCATCTGGTGAGTCCAGTCAGACTTTTAGTCGGGATAACACACTGTCCACATATTACACACATTATAATAACTGACAGAGCTGAAACAAGCTGTTTGAGATCAGTAATATATATATATATATATAGATATATATAATATATCATTATTTCACAAGGAACACATGCTGTTTTTAGATGTTTAAGTAAATGATCTAAAAAAAAGTGTCTTAGTGTATTGGCTATGCCTGTCACTGATCATAAACCTGTCACTTTTAAAGTACCATTCCAGATCCGTACTCCTACTCCCTACACCACAATAACCTCTCGCATTCTTAATGCTGGTTCTGCTGCTAATTTCTGTGACGCTTTTAATTCTTCATCCTTTAACTTGTTTTTTAAAAATCTTCTCTTAATCCTAATGCTCTTTTAAATTCTTTTAACGATCAGTGCCCATTTTAGATCATATTGCACCATTTAAAACAAGGACACAAAAACCAAATAACCTCCCTTGGCTCAATGACCACACTCAGGCACTAAGAAGACTTTGCAGAAAATCCGAAAGACAATGGAGCGCCAACAAGTTAGAATCGACAGATATCACCCTCAAAAACCTAATGTCAACTTACCAGAATGCAGTAAAGGATGCCAGATCATCTTACTTTTCAGACTTAATCTCCAGAAACAATCATAATCCAAAAGTTCTCTTTGCAGTCATTAACTCTGTTATTCATGACACCTCCACCTCCTCTCCTGAACCAGATGTTGAGCTCTCTAACAGATTCCTTTCTCATTTTATCAGCAAGGTGGAGAACATCAGGTCCCAAATCCAGCCTGCCTCCCATATTCTCTCCATTAAACATCATAATCTGGCCTCTTTTACCCAATTTCAACCCATTTCAATGGTAGAGTTAGAAAATACAGTTTCCCACATGAACTCTTCCTCCTGCAACTTAGACACCATCCCCACCAAGCTGCTCAAGGAGGTATTTCCCACAGTTAGTCCTGTTATCTTGCACATTTTTAATAATTCCCTGACCTCCGGTTCTTTTCCAGATAGTTTTAGGCATGGCCTTGTCCATCCTTTACTTTAAAAAACCTAGTTTGGACTCTGTCTTTAAGCAACTAGAGGCCCATCTCCAAACTGTCTTTTTTTATCTAAGGTTCTGGAGAAAGTAATTTCCTCTCAATTGATTTCTTTTATGAATCATGATAGTGTTTTTAACTGCTTCCAGTCTGGTTTTAGACCATTTCGCAGTACTGCGACAGCCCTTGTTAAAGTAACTAATGACCTACTTTTAGCTGCAGACAGAGGTGACTGCTCAATTTTAGTTCTTTTAGACTTAAGTGCCGCACTTGACGCTGTCGACCACAGTATCCTCCTAAATCGCCTAGAGAACTGAGTGGGGATCAGGGGCCCGGCTCTTACTTTATTACGATCATACCTCCTCAATAGGAGATATGATTGTGGGGTCCCTCAAGGCTCAGTTCTTGGGCCCCTTTTTGTTCTCCATATACATTCTGCCCCTTGGCCAGCTTATTCAGAATCATGATGTGCTGTATCATTTTTATGCTGATGATACACAGCTATACTTACCATTAAAACCCAGCCTAGCAGCCTAGTCAAACTTAAATCATGCCTCTCTGACATTAAATCCTGGATGTCCCAGAATTTTCTTAAATTCAATGACGACAAAACCGAGGTCATTCCTTGCGGTCCACCAAATTCTGTCAGCTCTTTTGGAGCAAACCTTGCCGATCTGTCAATGAAAATTACACAGACTGCTAGGAATCTGGGGGTCATATTTGACTCCAACCTCTGTTTTGAGAATCAAGTCAAAAATGTTGTGAAGTTGTGTTTCTACCAGTTGAAGATCATCTCTAAAATTAGGTCATTTTTATCTTTTGCTGATCTTCAAAAAACTATACATGCTTTTATATATTCTCGACTCGACTATTGCAACACAGTTTATTCAGGTATCAGCCAGGGCTCCCTTCACCGTCTCCAGCTGGACCAAAATGCTGCTGCTCATCTCATTACTGGGACAAAAAGGTATGAGCACATCACCCCTGTGCTTGCCTCCCTACACTGGCTCCCTGTTAGCCTTCTTATTGATTTTAAATTTTTATTTCTTACCTTTAAGGCATTAAACGGCCTTGCTCCCAGTTACATGTCTGCACTTCTGAACTGGCATGTGCCCCCTTGACCCTTAAGATCCGCAGATGGAGCCCTGTTGGTCCTTCCCTGGTCACAGCTTGTGACAAAGGGCGGTCAGGCTTTTACTGTCAGAGCCTTCACTCTCTGGAACTCTTTGCCCACTGAACTCAGACACACTAGGTCTCTAGCTTCTTTTAAAACTCGTCTTAAAACTTTTTTCTTTGTGAAAGCTTTTGGAGATGTTTGATATGTTTTAATTACTGTTTTTAAACCTATTAATTGATGTTTTTATCTTATTTTTTATCATTATTTTACTCCTGTGCATTCTATTGTCCTATTATTACTATTATTGTGCATCTTCTAATGTTACTATATACTTCTGCTTTCACCTCTTTGTTCCTTTTTGCTTATTTTATCTGCCTTGTTGGTTTTATTTTCCTTTGTAAAGCACTTTGTAACATTGTTTAAAAAAGTGCTATATAAATAAAATTTATTAATATTATTATTAATAATATCTTTGTATTTCTGTTAAGGTGAGACAGAAAACGGCCCCATTTAAAAACTGAGTCACAAAACACAGTGGAGCCATTGTTATTTAATACCTGGTGCATTTCTTCCTTTAAAATCAACACAATCAACTCAACACCCAAATACCCAAATATCAGGATAGTTCTCATGATGAAATTTTGAGCAAGCCAGTCTTGTGAGACATTATGTAAAATAAATTGCCTGAGTGAAGATGTTTTGAATACACAATAGTCAATCTTTTAGACTCTCAAAAATTGAATTTTTCTGATCTCATATCCTGTTGCATCAGAGCTCTGGACATATTTTACAAAATCTGTGTTTCTGTATCTGTTTAATTGATCAGATACAGTAAGATTATTCTTGTTTCCATGCCCTAAACTTTTATTTATTAAAAGAATATAAATATTCATGCCTGCCAAGAATAAAATACCACAACTGATGGTATGTCTCTGTATTCATCTACCACAAAATATCTGGTATCAATCAAAACAGAATCAAAACTTTGTTCTGAAGGAGTCAAGTTTCTCTTCTTCTCCTTGCATTTATTGTTAAATGAGTCCAGACATCACAGATACTGAGGTGTGGCCTTCAGATACTGATACAGATACAAGTATAATGGTCTCAGTTCAGGCAGAGAAGATAATACTTGTATCAGTCTATTGACGCTGTGAAAATGTTAATGCTGCTTGTGGACACCAACAATCATGAGACGTTTGAATGGTCGTTGTCATGAGCAGAATTATTACTGATTACATGTGACTGAATGAATGATTTTGTACATTTTCTGTATCTCAACAGCGGCAGCTCGGGCCATCATTGGAGGTGAGTAAAACCAGACTGAGACAGAATTACTCTTGTGTATATTAACATCTACAATGACAATGTTTTGTATTTTACAAAAAGTACAACTGTGTTCTGTATCTGTTTAATTGATTGATTGATCGACTGGGACAGTGTGCAGTGTGAAACATTGAAGATGCACTGCACCCGAGTTATCTTGAAGCTAGTTTGCATCTGTAGTCCCCAACAAAAAACATACAACAGCTTAACAAGAAACAGTACAAAACAATAAAAACAAACAAACAAAAAAACACACACAGAACACACCATACAAAATACAAAATACAAAACTACACACGGCACATCACATACACCCACAATGTCAATTACAACTTGTCAAATTTAAATCAAGACCATAGACGGAGTTTAGACTCAATGGTCACACAGTTGGATTGGTCTTTAGTACATTTTTTAGTTTGGCCTTGAATGTATTGATTGAACTACAGTTCTTTATATCATCAGGTAGGACTTTCCACTGAGTTGTGGCTTTCACAGAGAAAGCTGACTGCCCAAATGCAGTGTGACGAAATGGTACACTCTTGTATGGAGGATATTCCGGAGGATCTAATTGAACTTACTGAGCGAGTGTACACAAAGTCACATAGTGGAGGAGGCCAAACCATTTAACATTTTATAAACTAGGCACAAATTTGAGAATAATCTAAAATTCTCAAAGCTCAGTAAATTGTATTCCTCCAGTACCCTACAGTGATGGAAATGCATTGGCTTTTTGTCCAGAGTTTTAAGAGTTTGTTTACATAAGGACTCAAGAGGTTTTATGGCTGTTTCTCCAGCCTGCCCCCAACATGTGATGCAATAAGACATATGAGAAAGAATCATAGCTGCATAAATATCTCGGCTGCGTCCAAAGAGAGACAGTTTCTAATATGTCTAAAATTTGCTAAGTTGTACTTTATGGTTTTAACTGTTTTTTTAACATGTTTCTTAAAGTTCAAATTTGGATCCAGTGTCATACCAAGATATTTAATATCAGTAACTTTGTCAATTTTTTCACCTTTGATGAGAATATCAGTGTTAGGAGGTTGTACCATAGTCTTAGAGAAAAACATACCTTTTGTCTTGTTTACATTTAGACTCAGACATTGTGTGATCCTTTCCAATGCAATCGTCAGATTTGCAGCAGCTAACTCAGCTGTTTTTGCATGTGTGTACATGACATTGTCATCTGCATACATTTGTAGCTCTGCATCATGACGCTTTTGAGGGAGATCATTAATATATAGGCTAAATAATAGGGGACCTAACACTGACCCTTGAGGAACACCCATTTTGCACTTAATGTTACTGGACAGTATGTCACCAACTTTAACACATTGTCTCCTATTAGATAAATATGAAGACATCCATGCCAGTGCTCTAGATGAGAAGTTAAATTTAGAGAGTTTCGGTATTAAAACAACATGATTGACTGTGTTGAATGCTTTATGCAGATCTAAGAATACAGCATCAACTACTCCTCCTTTATCAAGTCTTGATTTAATTTGCTCTATTAAGTGCAAGGTAGCAGTTTCGGTGGAATGATTTGCTCTAAAGCCAAATTGCATACAATGTAGACCAAAATTGCTTGTATTAAGAAGTGTTGTTAGTTGTTTAATGACAACTTTTTCAGCAACCTTTGAGAATACTGGCAGTATACTTATTGGTCTGTAGTTACAATGGCACATTTCCAGTCATCAGGAAAGGAGCTGTGTTTAAAAGACAAGTATATTAAATTAACAATAGGGAAAGTTAAAATATCTTTGTGTGATTTGACAAACATGGTGTTTTTGGAGCTTTTTAAGGACCTGATGATTTTGTTTACTTGTAACTCATTAGTTTCTACCAGCTCGAGAACCTGGCGTGTAGCATCCATAGGAACAATATCCAGTTTCTTTTCGTTAATTTTTTCCTAACTCATTTACAGGCTCAAGAAAAAAATTATTAAAGACAGAAGCAACAGTAAATGATCTTCAATTAACTTTCTCTGTACTTTGAGTTTAAAATCTCCTAAAAATTTTGGGTCCCTCCTTGTGAGATTATCGATGTTTTTCCAGATCAGTTTACTGTTGCCTTTTGCCTCATTCAAAATATTGAGATAAAAACGAGATGTAGCTTCTCTTAGCTCTTGGATAACTTTGTTCCTTAAACCTTTATAAATCAGCATGTCAGTGTCTCTTCTAGTTTTAATTGCCTTCCTTAGTGCAGCATCTGTAGATTTAATTAGTTTCCACAAATTTTCATTAAACCACGGTAAATTTTTTTTATTTTTAGATTTTATCTGTATCCTCTCTTTCCCTCACAGAGTTGATTCTCTGAGTAAAAGTATCACAGCCATAGTCCAGATCATCAGAGGACAGTACATCATCCCAGTTCAAGCTGTTAATTTCATTGGTAAATTCTTCTTGCTTAGCTCTGGGTATGCATTGATGGACCATTGTTAGTTGCTGTGGTCTTAAATCTACTTTTAGTCAGTTTTCTTGCACATAGGGTTAGGTTATGATCTGATAAGCCAGTGATTAAATTTAACTTTTAGTTATTCTCTCTGGTTTGTTAGTAAATATCAGATCAAATTGTGTACTGTAGCATTTTGCAATCCTAGTTGGGCCTTTTACTAGTTGTTCTAGTTGGGATTTCTCTGTCATCATTTGTAGTTTTTTCCTCTTACTTTTATCCTCCCAGTTCACATTGAAATCACCCATAAGTAATAATTCTTTGTTGAGACTGCACTCTTTCAAGACTTCTATGAGTTGATCATAGAGAGTGTCATCTGCAGAAGGGGACCTATAGACACCTATGACGTTAAAAGACATTTGTTGGGATAACATTATTTTTATTCCAACATATTCTAACGTGTTACCTGCATTATAAACCACATGTTCACATTTGATGTTGTCTCTCACATAAAGAAGCACCCCTCCTCCTCTTCCATCAGGTCTGTATCTTCTGAAACATTAGTATTCAGGCACCGTGAACACACTCGCAGGAGTTGTTTGTTTCAACCATGTTTCAGTCAGACAGAGAAAGTCCAGATTTGAGTCAGACACAAGATGAGTTAGCTGATTGCTCTTTGCAGTAATGCTTCTGATGTTAAAATGTCCACCAAATAGCCCCCTCAGTTTCAGCTTCGGGTCCTATAAGACTATAAGACACTGGACCTATCAAGGTTTCCAAAGCCCAGTAGCGAAAAGTTATTCATGGAGCCATCATGCCTCGTGTTAACAAAGTTTAGTCTGTTAAGGGAGAAGCCCAGCTCAGAAAGTTGCTGCTCATTCGTCACTGGCACCAGAGGAGTCCCAGACACACTCAGGCACAAATCAGCATCAAAGCTTTGCAGCACTCCACGGGTCACTGGTCCGGGATTTAGCTGAATATCTCTGGAGAGCAGGATCAGCATGAAGAGGAGACCTACTATTCTCCGAAATGTGGTGGCAGATGATCGGTCCACTGGATCGGTGATTCGCTCTGGTACCTGGGCTCGTCCGTGCCACAGGACAGAGGAATAGATTGCGAAATATCCCAGTAAGTTATGATGAAAACTCACTGTAGAAGTGTCAACTGGCCATGAGCCAGCATTTGCCCCAAGCTCAATCACTCTGTCTCTCAGTTGTTTTCCATCAATGTTGACTGGTCTGGCCAGACAGACACATACAGGTGATACAGCAATGAGTACCAACAGTAGTCCAAAGAGCACTCCATGAAACACAGCCCAGGTGTTTTTGCTGATGAAACACTGTTTTGAACTTGACGCAGTTTTTGACAGGCATGCTCTGTGGTACGATAAAAGGCCTCGGAGGACCGTCCTATCTGGCAATCCCATCCACGATCCTGGTGTCCTCAGTGGGGAGAAAAGGCCGCCATCCGGGTGGTTAGGAACCCCAGAAGATCCATGTGGCCAGGACCGTTTCCTTTGATGTTGAGATGGATGGACAGATGGTCTTACCTGATGTTTATGTTTGAAAACCTGGACTGGCCTGGTAGCAGAGTCGGCAGGGGGATGAGCTGACCATCTCCCCATCCCGATGAGTGACCCCCAGTCATATGCCATCACTTCTTTAGTCCAGGGTGCACAGAGAGGCTCCAGCATGCGTGGATTACATTACCAGAAAGGATCCTTTAAGTTTTCTTCTTGTTTTCAAAAAAAAATCCTCTTCTGTTAGCTTCTTTAGTGCTGTATCTCCTTTGGAATATTGGTAACAGCAGCTAGCAGTTAGCAGTTAACAGCTATCTACTTGTTTTGATTTGAAAAATATATCCAAAAATGATGTTTCTTTTCTGTTCTTGCGGATCAATGTTATTCCTTCTTCTATAAAATCCTTTCTGAAGATTTTTGAGTGTTAATTTGCAAAATGTTCCACTTTTTTGGGTCCAATGTAATCAGGCTCACTCCCAGTGCAGCCATTCCTCCGGAATCCATGTTGTCAGATACAGTAAGATTATTCTTGTTTCCATGTCCATCTGCAACATAAAGTCTAAATTTTTATTCATTATCAACAAATACATATACAAGTACAAATACTGGGCTCTCTGCACATTCCCAGTCTAAACTTTTATTCTTTAAAGTCCTCCTTCACTCAAAAACATGTTTTTCTTCTTGTTCCTTCAGTTGGATGTTGTTCTCTTCTCTGTGCAGAATGATGTATGTGCAGAGTTTGTTTTCACATTCATCTGCTGAAGGAGGAAAGTTTCTCTGAGTTCACCTTAAATCTCAGTTTAACACGTGAACCTACGAGCAGGATTTGTGACATCACAACTAGTTTGGACCAGTTGTGGTCCAGTATGCAAATTACACAAGTGTGATGTGGAAACTTGAAGCCTCCAGTGCACAAACACTGAGAATGAACTTTACAGTGAAAGAGGAGATATCTGGTGTCCAGCAGGAAAACTTTAGAAATCAACAATATTTACAGATTCAGTGATTCTGGATTTTTAATGAAGGAGAAGGAGGAGATGTTTAAATGATTTAATGAGATAAATGAACCTTTTTGCAGAAAAAACACATCAGACACAAATTATTATTCAAAGCAGAGTATTTTTATATGTCTGAAAACATGTCTGCAGGAGATCTTTCATATATTTTCATTCATATTCTGTGTAGGGGAGCTCATGACCGTGTATTCAGGCTTATAGTTGTTCATTTTCATTTTTGGTTTGCTGTATGCTTCCATTTAGAATAAACACTGTAGGTGTGTGGTGCCTCATATGTAAGTACCTACAGAAGTCACTGGAGGGCAGTGCAAACTGGTTTTGCAGCTGGGAGAAAGTATTCAACTCATTTCTATCAAATAATTAATTGATTCCAATCAGACTTTTCTCTGTCCACCTCCTGAAAGCAGCATCCCACATGGATGGGAGGAAGTCTCTGTTAGCAGCTGCTGACATGACTCTGGACAAAGAAACCTGCCCTCCCAGTTTCTCCCTAACTGTGTCCCAGACCCTCAATGTGTGCCTAATCCATTCATTCTTTACTTTAAGTTTGCTCCAAGACTTTTTGTTCAGAAAAGGTCAAACAGACAGAGATATCTCTGGGTTGAGCTCTTCTCTATCTGGACCCATCCAGTCTCCTGATTATTACTAATCCATGTCACCACAGCACTGAGCTGAGCTGCCCAGAAATATCATGTGAAGTTAGGTTGACCCAGACCTCCTCTGTCTTACTCTGGATCTAATCTTTACATCACCAAATATAACTGATGATCACATTTCATAGCAGTGTGTCACACAAACCACTTGTGTTGCTTCTCTGTATTCATCAACCACAAAATATCTGATGAATTAATCAAAAAAGAATCAAAACTTTGTTCTGAAGGAGTCAAGTTTCTCTTCTTCTCCTTGTATTTATGTTTAAATGAGTCCAGACATCACAGGTACTGATGTGTGGCCTTCAGATACTGATACAGATACAAGTATAATGGTCTCAGTTCAGGCAGAGTAGATAATACTTGTATCAGTCTATTGAGGCTGTGAAAATGTTAATGCTGCTTGTGGACACCAACAATCATGAGACGTTTGAATGGTCGTTGTCATTAACAGGATTATTACTGATTACATGTGACTGAATGAATGATTCTGTACATTTTCTGTATCTTTACAGGGGCAGCTGTGGCCACCATAGGAGGTGAGTAAAACCAGACTATGACAGTGTTTTGTATTTTACAAAGGGTACATCTGTGTTCTGTATCTGTTTAATTGATCAGATACAGTAAGATTATTCTTGTTTTCATGTCCATCTGCAACATAAAGTCTAAACTTTTATTCTTTAAAGTCCTCCTTCACTCAAAAACATGTTTTTCTTCTTGTTCCTTCAGTTGGATGTTGTTCTCTTCTCTGTGCAGAATGATGTATGTGCAGAGTTTGTTTTCACATTCATCTGCTGAAGGAGGAAAGTTTCTCTGAGTTCACCTTAAATCTCAGTTTAACACGTGAACCTACGAGCAGGATTTGTGACATCACAACTAGTTTGTAGCCAATCGTGGTCCAGTATGCAAATTACACAAGTGTGATGTGGAAACTTGAAGCCTCCAGTGCACAAACACTGAGAATGAACTTTACAGTGAAGGAGGAGACATCTGGTGTCCAGCAGGAAAACTTTAGAAATCAACAATATTTACATATTCAGAGATTCTGGATTTGATTGAGGGAGAAGGAGGAGATGTTGTTTTAAATTAATATTTTTGTAGAAAAACCACATCAGACAGAAATTATTATTCAAAGCAGAGTATTTTTATATGTCCTAAAACATGTCTGGAGGGGATCTTTCATATATCTTCATTCATATTCTGTGTAGGGAGCTCATGAGTGTGAATTCAGGCTTGTAGTTGTTAATTTTTATTTTAGGTTTGCTGTTCGCTGCCATTTAGAATAAGTACTGTAGGTGTCTGGTGCCTCATATGTAAGTATGTATAGAAGTCACTGGAGGGCAGTGCAAACTGGTTTTGCAGCTGGGAGAAGGACTTTAACTCATTTCTATCAAATAATTGATTGATTCCAATCAGACTTTTCTCTGTCCACCTCCTGAAAGCAGCATCCCACATGGATGGGAGGAAGTCTCTGTTAGCAGCTGCTGACATGACTCTGGACAAAGAAACCTGCCCTCCCAGTTTCTCCCTAACTGTGTCCCAGACCCTCAATGTGTGCCTAATCCATTCATTCTTTACTTTAAGTTTGCTCCAAGACTTTTTGTTCAGAAAAGGTCAAACAGACAGAGATATCTCTGGGTTGAGCTCTTCTCTATCTGGACCCATCCAGTCTCCTGATTATTACTAATCCATGTCACCACAGCACTGAGCTGAGCTGCCCAGAAATATCATCTGAAGTTAAGTTGACCCAGACCTCCTCTGTCTTACTCTGGATCTAATCTTTACATCACCAAATATAACTGATGATCACATTTCATAGCAGTGTGTCACACAAACCACTTGTGTTGCTTCTCTGGATTCATCTACCACAAAATATCTGATGAATTAATCAAAACTTTGTTCTGAAGGAGTCAAGTTTCTCTTCTTCTCCTTGTATTTATTTTAAATGAGTCCAGACATCACAGGTACTGAGGTGTGGCCTTCAGATACTGATACAGATACAAGTATAATGGTCTCAGTTCAGGCAGAGTAGATAATACTTGTATCAGTCTATTGAGGCTGTGAAAATGTTAATGCTGCTTGTGGACACCAACAATCATGAGACGTTTGAATGGTCGTTGTCATGAGCAGAATTATTACTGATTACATGTGACTGAATGAATGATTCTGTACATTTTCTGTATCTTTACAGTGGCAACTGTGGCCTTCATGGGAGGTGAGTAAAACCAGACTGAGACAGAATTACTCTTGTGTTTATTAACATCTACAATGACAGTGTTTGTATTTTACAAAAAGTATAACTGTGTTCTGTATCTGTTTAATTGATCAGATACAGTAAGATTATTCTTGTTTTCATGTCCATCTGCAACACAAAGTCTAAACTAGGGGCGTGCCCTGTTGGGACTGGGAGGAGTGTGTTTGGTTATTAGTAATAATTCATAATTATCATAGATCATTATGAATTATGAAATCAAGATATTAATATTAATTAATAATACAGGGCACTAACTGTTACAGAGCCTCACAGGTGGACATAACTGTCGGATCTGTGATGAGCACGGTTGATTATTAGCAATAATTAATAATTATAAGAGATTACTATTAATTATAAACAAACACAAACAGCTATGTACAGTGTTGAACACATGCAGGTGAATGCATGTGTGTGACAAGATGGTGACGTTGTCTGGTATGATGATGTTGAGGGTTTAGACATGGAAATGACTATGGGAGGAGGTCACGTCACGCGAAAACCAAATGGCAGAAGTACAGCGGTGTCTTGGTTACACAATAACAAGATGGTCCCACCTGGTGGTCGGCGTCTTGCACTCATCCAATTCCATGTAAAACACACATATCTGATGGCGGATAAGGACGGACAGAGCAGTGCTTTATCCAATGTTATCTAACCATCAGATGCTTAAGAAGATGTGTGTGTATACGTGCGTGTGTGTGGGTTAGTCACAAGAGAGGAAAGCGACCGTGAGGGAGAGAGAAGCGGTTCCTTTGTCTACAGAGAGCACGCATACAGAGCGTACAGAGTACAAAGTAACTTACTTTCTTACTCATGGTGGCACAAACACAGCAGTAGTCCTGAGCACAAACACAAAACAGTCTAGTGGTGAACACAACTAAACAGGCAGCAAACTTAAAATACTCCTCAAAGTAAAGCAGCAAAAATGGACTCGGCGGTCTGTCAATTCACACAACAAAACAAAGATTAAAAGCTAAAAACAACAACAGCACTGAAGCTGAAACTAAAACACTATAACACTGTCTCTGCCCAGACATAAGCCTCTTACTTGGTCACTTCAGAAAGTGAGCAGGGTGTGTGTTAAGTCCATCTTCGGGTCTGGCTCGGTTCCTCGGTTCGGATGCTGATGGGGCTGTCCTCACGCTGTCCGTGGGGTTTCACGGCAGCTGATACTTGTCGGCGTGGCGGAGAAAGCAGTGGAGTCGACTCAGTCACAGAAGAGTGGGTCAGAGAAGTTATCCGTGTCTTCCTGAAGAAAATCTGTTTCTTCCTTCTGCAGGAGGTGAGAGAGAGGCAATGGTGTTTGGGTGAACACAGGCAAAGTCTCATCTCATCCGGTGAGGGGAGAGTCTTCCAGGCAGTGAGGGAAAAACACATGTACGGGTTACCTCCTTCAGTAAACTGGCTCACGGAGGCAGCAAAGCTTCCCTCAGCTCAGTTCACAATGGAGTGCGAGTTTCTGTGGGTGCGTTCAGTTTTTAAAGGGGCAGTGATGTCGCGGCTGTGTCATCATGACTCCCTCTGTGCTGGAGCATCTCTGCCAATGAGAGACTGTTGTTGAGACCATATCCGGTTTAGCACCTAGGTGCGAACTGAACAGTGCATGTTGGGATATGGAGTCCAAAATGGCGCCCTTTCCCGTTATCAGGCTTTGTGGGTTGCATGCAAGCCTGCCTTTGTCTCATAGAGAGGCCCAACAGCCTGGATGCAAATACATTATTCAGCAAAGCACAAAATAGTGGGTTTTTTTACAAATATTTGTTTCACACTAATATTTTAAAAATTCTTTGTTTTTGGGTAGAAAAAAAAAACATGTCAAATACCTGCATGCAGGTCAGCTACATCGCTATCTCAGTGTCTCTCCTCTGCTCCGCTGTCACATCTGTCAGTAGGTATCACTGAGGGGAGTCACATCCACCTGCTACATGACACACATTTCCTAATTTGGGCATCACTCTTGGAGTTGGGGATGTTCCCCAGAGATAAAGCTCAGCTACGGACCCATGTGAAGTGCCCCAAAGGGATCCTCCATAACATGTTGTTCCCCTTCTCCTTTCCACAAAGTTGGGTTGTAAAAAATAGGAAATAAATGAAGTGCAAAGCAAGAATTGCCTTTGAAGTTCTTCTCTACAGAGAAGAGACAGCACATCGTGTAACGAGTAACGTACTTGTTACACGATGTGCTGTCTCTGTGTTATGGGTGTATAAATAGGTAGAGGTCTGTCTGCAATGAGGCGATGAGTAAAGTTTCAGCTCTGTAGTCAGCGCAGTCGTCTATGTCTGGGAGACTCCAGTTCAAGACCCGGTGTGGGGACCTCCTTCATAAGGTAGTTTATTCACCAACACTTCTTGTAACTTATTGTAATTTTCTAAAATTAAAAGAGTAATGAAAACAAAAACAGGATTTTTAAGCCTCTTTCCACTTTTATTCAAATACAAATAACTTTGCTGGCTCAACAAATACATATACAAATACAAATACTGGGCTCTCTGCACATTCTTAGTCTAAACTTTTATTCATTAAAGTCCTCCTTCACTCAAAAACATGTTTTTCTTCTTGTTCCTTCAGTTGGATGTTGTTCTCTTCTCTGTGCAGAATGATGTATGTGCAGAGTTTGTTTTCACATTCATCTGCTGAAGGAGGAAAGTTTCTCTGAGTTCACCTTAAATCTCAGTTTAACACATGAACCTACGAGCAGGATTTGTGACATCACAACTAGTTTGTAGCCAATCGTGGTCCAGTATGCAAATTACACAAGTGTGATGTGGAAACTTGAAGCCTCCAGTGCACAAACACTGAGAATGAACTTTACAGTGAAGGAGGAGACATCTGGTGTCCAGCAGGAAAACTTTAGAAATCAACAGTATTTACATATTCAGAGATTCTGGATTATTAATGAAGGAAAATGTTTTGTTTTGAGGGTTTAATAAAGCACACTGTTAACTGAATTGAGCACTGATTTACCATCTTTCACATTCAAAGTAAAAAAACTGAACTTGACATTTTTTGTAATAACCTTCTTCTAGTTATAAATCTTCACAATTATACATTTGTACGTGGTAGAGGAGAGAATAAAGTGTCTTGTTATACTTTTGCTAATGTCATGCTATAAGATAACTTTAAGATATACCTAGCATTAGCAAACATGGCAGTTTGGGGCAACTTAGTTAAGTTATTGTTGTGGTAAAATCTTCAAATGGGCCAATAAATCTTCAAGTCACCCACAACTAAGTATTAAACTCAAAACTTATAAGAGAAAGACTCAAAGAAATGGAAGCTGGTAGAGTTCAATGTGAATAGGTTTACTCTGCATAAAGAGCAACACAAAGCAAACCGAGGCCTTGATCCCGGGATAAAGAACCTAATGCAAAATCATAAAACATTAAATTATATACCTCTCATAACCCCTCCTCATGCAGAGCTTATTTTCTAAACTCCACCTCGCTTGACCTTGACACTTTGGAAATAATCCAGACATGACTCATCTTAAAAAAAAAGGTGTCAAACTTCTCTAACATGTATCAATTGTACCTGGCATTTTCCACATACACATGGCCTAGTGGCCTTCAATCATTGCACACAGAGAATCAAAATGTGATATTACTGATCATCCCCTTCCAAATTCCCCTGGGAACATCTCTTACTGATGTAAATGTTATCTTTGCACAGTTACTAACACGTTGCACAGTTACTAGCATAACTAATTGTTGAGGACATCTGTCTCCACCACATTATCACATGTGACAATCAATCAATCTTTATTTATATAGCGCCATATCACAACAGAAGTCATCTCAAGGCACTTTTCACATAGAGCAGGTCAAGACCGTACTCTTTAATTTACAGAGACCCAACAATTCCCCCATGAGCAAGCACTTGGCGACAGCGGTAAGGAAAAACTCCCCTTTAACGGGTAGAAACCTCAAGCAGACCCCGGCTCTTGGTGGGCGGCCATCTGCTTTGACCGGTTGGGTTGAGAGAGAGAAAGAGAGAGGGAAAGGGGGAGGGGGGACAGAAGAAAAACAATCACAACAACAAACAACAACAAGCACAAGCAGCAACAGCCAGGGAAGGATGCCATCAGGACTGTGAAGGACCGCGAAGGTTCGGCCCGGGAGTCAGGTTTTTCTGTGAGATGAGAAAGCACAAAAAACTCCGGGGAAGAAGCAAAGTTAGTGACATGCATTGATGTTACATGAATGCATACAGATGGAGAGGAGGAGGAGGAGAGAGGAGCTCAGTGCATCATGGGAAGTCCCCCAGCAGTCTAGGCCTATAGCAGCATAACTAAGGGCTGATCCAAGGCGAGCCTGGTCGACCCTAACTATAAGCTTTATCAAAAAGGAAAGTTTTAAGCCTACTCTTAAACATAGAGAGGGTGTCTGCACCCTGGACTGAATCCGGTAGATGGTTCCATAGAAGAGGAGCCTGGTAGCTGAAGGCTCTGCCTCCCATTCTACTTTTAAAGACTGTAGGGACCACCAGTAAGCCTGCATACTGGGAGCGCAGTGTTCTAGTGGGATAATACGGTATTATGAGCTCTTCAAGATATGATGGTGCCTGACCATTAAGGGCTTTGTAAGTTAGGAGAAGGATTTTAAATTCTATTCTAGATTTTACAGGAAGCCAATGTAGTGAAGCTAAAATGGGAGAAATGTGGTCTCTTTTTCTAGTTTTAGTCAGAACACGTGCAGCTGCGTTCTGGACCAGCTGGAGAGTCTTTAGAGACTTGTTAGGGCAGCCTGATAATAAGGAATTGCAATAATCCAGCCTAGAAGTAACAAATGCGTGAACTAGTTTTTCTGCATCGTTTAGGGACAGGATGTGCCTGATTTTTGTGATATTACGTAAGTGAAAAAAGGCTGTCTGTGAAATTTGATTTATGTGGGAGTTAAAGGACATATCCTGATCAAAGATAACTCCCAGATTCCTTACAGTGGTGCTGGAGGCCAGGGTAATGCCATCCAGAGCAGCTTTATCATTAGATAATGTGTTTCTAAGGTGTTTAGGGCCAAGCACAATAACTTCAGTTTTATCTGAATTTAGTAGTAGAAAATTGCAGGTCATCCAGGTCTTTATGTCGTTAAGGCATGTTTGGAGTTTGTTTAACTGATTGGGTTCATCTGGCTTCATTGATAAATATAATTGTGTATCGTCTGCGTAACAATGAAAATTTATGGAGTGTTTCCTAATAATATTACCTAAAGGAAGCATATATAAGGTGAATAGAATTGGTCCAAGTACAGAACCTTGTGGAACTCCGTGTCTAACTTTTGCCTTCACGGAGGATTCATCATTCACATGTACAAACTGAAATCGGTCTGATAAATAGGACTTAAACCAGGTTAATGCAGTTCCTTTAATGCCAATTAAATGTTCCAGTCTCTGCAAAAGGATTTGATGGTCAATTGTGTCAAATGCAGCACTAAGATCTAACAGGACAAGTATAGAGACAAATCCTTTGTCTGATGCAGTTAGGAGGTCATTTGTGACTTTCACCAGTGCTGTTTCTGTGCTATGATGCACTCTAAATCCTGACTGAAAATCCTCAAATAAACTATTGTTATGTAGAAAGTCACATAACTGATTAGAGACTGCTTTCTCAAGGATCTTGGATAGAAATGGAAGGTTAGATATAGGTCTATAATTGGCTAAAACACCTGAATCAAGAGTAGGCTTTTTAAGAAGAGGTTTAATTACAGCTACTTTAAAGGACTGTGGTACATAGCCTGTTACTAAAGACAGATTGATCATATCTAGTAAAGAAGTGCTCACTAAGGGTAAGGCTTCCTTAAGCAGCCTAGTTGGGATGGGGTCTAAGAGACAGGTTGATGGTTTAGCTGAACAAATCATTGAAGTTAGTTCAGACAAGTCTACTGGAGAAAAACAGTCCAAATATATGTCAGGATTTACTGCCGTTACCAAGGTTCCTATGTTTGGGGAGAGAACGGTGCTTGTTGAGGGCAGGAGATGGTTAATTTTGTCTCTAATAGTTAGAATTTTATCATTAAAGAAGCTCATAAAGTCGTTACTACTGAGAGCTATAGGAATACATGGATCAGTAGAGTTATGACTCTTTGTCAGCCTGGCCAAAGTGCTGAAAAGGAACCGAGGGCAGTTTTTATTCTCTTCTATTAATGCTGAGTAATACGCGGCTCTGGCATTACAGAGGGCCTTCCTATATGTTTTAAGACTATCTTGCCAGACTAAGCGAGAATCTTCTACTTTGGTGGAACACCCAATCCTTTCCAATTTTCGCGATGTTTGCTTTAATTTGCGGGTTTGGGAGTTATACCATGGAGCTAACCTCTTACGTTTTATTATCTTCTTTTTTAAGGGGGCGATGGAGTCGAGTGTTTGTCTTAGTGAGCCTGCAGCACTATCAATAAGATTATCAATTTGGGAGGGACTAAAGTTAACATAAGAGTCCTCTGTAGTATTGAGACATGGCAGTGAATTCAGTATTGACGGAATTGCTTCCTTAAATTTATCTACAACACTATCAGATAGACATCTAGTGAGGACATTTTTATCTAATGGTGTGTAATCCAGTAATAGGAATTCAAAAGTTATTAAAAAATGATCTGATAAAATAGGATTTTGTGGAAAAATTATTAAATGTTCAATTTCAATCCCATAAGTTAGAACAAGGTCTAGGGTGTGGTTAAGACAGTGAGTGGGATTATTTACACACTGAGAGAAGCCAATTGAGTCTAATAATGAGAGAAATGCAGTGCTGAGACTGTCACTATCAACGTCCACATGAATATTAAAATCACCTACTATAATTACTTTATCTGTACTAAGGACTAAATACGACAAAAACTCTGAGAATTCAGATAGGAATTCAGAGTACGGGCCAGGAGGACGGTACACTATAACAAATAGAACTGGCTGTAAAGTTTTCCAGGTTGGCTGAGAGAGACTAAGAACAAGGCTTTCGAATGAGTTATAATTAAATTTAGGTCTAGGGTTGATGATTAGGCTTGAGTTGAAAATGGCTGCAACTCCTCCTCCTCGGCCAGTGTCTCGAGGAATATGAGTATTAATATGACTGGGGGGAGTGGATTCATTAAGGCTGACATATTCTTCATGACACAGCCAGGTTTCAGTAAGACAAAATAAATCAATACGATGATCTGAAATTAAATCGTTTACTAAAACTGCTTTAGATGAAAGAGATCTAATGTTCAAGAGTCCACATTTAATTATCTTATTTTGTTGTACTATTGCAGTAGTGGTTTTAATTTTTACTAGATTTTCATGAATGACTCTTCTTTTATATAACAACTTGCCCAAAATCCCTGAGACAAGTTACCAGTGTGCATAGACACAGACAGTCTGCTTGTCAACTGTTGTCATACATAATTTTGAGTTTTGTGAATGTGTTTTTAAAGAAAGAAAGAAAGGAAGGAAGAAAGGAAGAAAAGAAAGAAGTAAGGGAGAAGAGATGGTCATGAATTATTAAAGAAAAACAGAAAAGGACAGCACAGCACCTGATGTGATGCTAAGGGCAGTGAGGCAGGTGAAGTTAGCAAATAAATCAATCAGGAGTACAGCAAAGGATTATAACATTAACTACTAAATGCTCAATACTGCAAGGCATTCACTGCAGCTGAGATAGAAAGTCATCCCAACAACAGGTTGGGTATAGCCCAGACTTAGAGCTTCAGCTTGAGCAGTACCTTATGAGATCAGCTGACATCTATTTTGGTATGTCCCCAACTGAGGTGAGAAAGCCTGGGCTGAATAAGAAAAGGCCAGCAGAGAGTAGTTTACACACTTTGTCAGGGCCGGCCCTAGGATTTTGGTGGCCCTAAACAAGATTCTGTTTGTGGGCCCAAAACACTCCCAGCACAACCACTAAATCACATACACTGCTCATAACTGAACACGAACAAAACAATGCCTATTAAAAATATATTAAAATTTGAGAAGTTAAGATACAATTAACAATTACAAAGTATTCAAAATAATAAATAACAAAGTCAATATATTTAAACTATAAAAAACAACAAACTTGCACATAACAAGGTCTATAAAAAAAGACAATGACAAATGAACACCAATAAAACCAAAAATATTTTGCCAATTAAAATAGCAATGAAAAATCAATATAAGAGTGCAAAATATTCTAAATTAAGTGAACACTTCAAAAGTCAATGGCAGGGTACAGGCAATCCTCAGGGATATCCAAAGATTTGGATGCAATTCCGTCAGTTCCTTCTTCTGGACAAAGTCCAGCAGTTCAAATGCAGTCATCCCATTTGTAACTGAGGAAGGTGTCTGATTTCCATGGCATGCTGTGAAAATGTTAATGCTGCTTGTGGACACCAACAATCATGAGACGTTTGAATGGTCGTTGTCATGAGCAGAATTATTACTGATTACATGTGACTGAATGAATGATTCTGTACATTTTCTGTATCTCTACAGTGGCAGCTGGGGCCACCCTTGGAGGTGAGTAAAACTGGACTGAGACAGAATTACTCTTGTGTTTATTAACATCTACAATGACAGTGTTTGTATTTTACAAAAAGTACAGCTGTGTTCTGTATGTGTTTAATTGATCAGATACAGTAAGATTATTCTTGTTTTCATGTCCATCTGCAACACAAAGTCTAAACTTTTATTCATTAAAGTCCTCCTTCACTCAAAAACATGTTTTTCTTCTTGTTCCTTCAGTTGGATGTTGTTCTCTTCTCTGTGCAGAATGATGTATGTGCAGTTTGTTTTCACATTCATCTGCTGAAGGAGGAAAGTTTCTCTGAGTTCACCTTAAATCTCAGTTTAACACGTGAACCTACGAGCAGGATTTGTGACATCACAACTAGTTTGTAGCCAATCGTGGTCCAGTATGCAAATTACACACGTGTGATGTGGAAACTTGAAGCCTCCAGTGCACAAACACTGAGAATGAACTTTACAGTGAAGGAGGAGACATCTGGTGTCCAGCAGGAAAACTTTAGAAATCAACAATATTTACATATTCAGAGATTCTGGATTTGATTGAGGGAGAAAGAGGAGATGATGTTTTAGGGCTGTAGTCAACCAAAGAAAATTTTGTTTGACTGAAATTGTACATAATCTTCAACTAATCGATTAGTGGGGGGTAACGGGACAGAGCGCACAGTGAACTCAACAGCCACACATTTCTCTGTCTCGCGTCTTCATGTTAGGCTAACCCATTGTTGCAAACTTTGGAGCTAACCTCCTTCACTTTTCCAGCACTTGGGGAAACAACAGACGTGACTTTTTAGCATTTATTAAGTGACAGACTCACAACTTACTGCTAACCTTTTCCTCTGCTCTGCTCACATCCACCGTCACTTTCCTGCCGCTCGCTCTTTCCCGCTCGCTACGCACACATACTACGCAATGCCCTATTCCTAAACGGAGTTATGCTACCAATAGTTTCCCAGGCAAAGACACAGAGGTTGACTCACGTACCGGAACAGTGCTGTACAGAGTCTCCCAAATGCTATTGATTTCCGAATGAATGTATATTTGGCGTTATTTTTGGCATTAAAAAATATTTTTTTGGCCTGGCGGGGGTTCTCGTTGTTATAATTATAGGAGAAACACTGATTCAGTAAATGTTCAATAAACGTTGAGTACAGTTAGACCCAAGAGGTCTCCATCAGGTTGGGCGAGTTCAAAGTTGTGGAAACAACGGGGGTGTTTTGAATACACCCCTGTTGTTTTCACAGGTAATTTGTTAGTCTGTCCCTCCCGCCGCAGGAAATAATGGATTAATTCTGGAGGCTGTTGATGTAGCACTTTTTCTCCTTATGAAAATAACACAGAGGTTATTTGATCAATGAGAATTTGGTCTGACAAGAGCACAACGACCAACTAATCCATCAGTCGACCAGGAGACTACAGCCCTAGTTGTTTTAGGGATTTAATGAGGTAAATTAACATTTTTGTAGAAGGACCACATCAGACACAAATTATTATTCAAAGCAGAGTATTTGTATGTGTCCCAAAATATGTCTGGAGGAGATCTTTAAGTAAAAATTCATTCACATTCTGTGTAGGGGAGCTTATGAGTGTGAATTCAGGCTTATAGTTGTTCATTTTGATTTTTGGTTTGATGTTCACTGCCACTTGGTCTCAGTTCAGGCAGAGTAGATAATACTTGTATCAGTCTATTGAGGCTGTGAAAATGTTAATGCTGCTTGTGGACACCAACAATCATGAGACGTTTGAATGGTCGTTGTCATGAACAGAATTATTACTGATTACATGTGACTGAATGAATGATTCTGTACATTTTCTGTATCTCTACAGGGGCAGCTGGGGCTGCCGTGAAAAGTGAGTGAAACCAGACTGAGAGAATTACTCTTGTGTTTATTAACATCTATAATGACAGTGTTTTGTATTTTACAAAAAGGACATTTGTGTTCTGTATCTGTTTAATTGATCAGATACAGTAAGATTATTCTTGTTTTCATGTCCATCTGCAACATAAAGTCTAAACTTTTATTCATTAAAGTCCTCCTTCACTCAAAAACATGTTTTTCTTCTTGTTCCTTCAGTTGGATGTTGTTCTCTTCTCTGTGCAGAATGATGTATGTGCAGAGTTTGTTTTCACATTCATCTGCTGAAGGAGGAAAGTTTCTCTGAGTTCACCTTAAATCTCAGTTTAACACGTGAACCTACGAGCAGGATTTGTGACATCACAACTAGTTTGTAGCCAGTATGTAACTTACACAAGTGTGACTTTTTGTTGAGAAAAGGTCAAACAGACAGAGATATCTCTGGGTTGAGCTCTTCTCTATCTGGACCCATCCAGTCTCCTGATTATTACTAATCCATGTCACCACAGCACTGAGCTGAGCTGCCTAGAAATTTCATCTGAAGTTAGGTTGACCCAGACCTCCTCTGTCTTACTCTGGATCTAATCTTTACATCACCAAATATAACTGATGATCATATTTCATAGCAGTGTGTCACACAAACCACTTGTGTTGCTTCTCTGTATTCATCTACCACAAAATATCTGATGAATTAATCAAAAAAGAATCACAACTTTGCCCCGAAGGAGGCAAGTTTCTCTTCTTCTCCTTGTATTTATTGTTAAATGAGTCCAGACATCACAGGTACTGAGGTGTGGCCTTCAGATACTGATACAGATACAAGTATAATGGTCTCAGTTCAGGCAGAGTAGATAATACTTGTGTCAGTCTATTGTGTACTGATTACAAGTGACTGAATGAATGATTTTATACATTTTCTGTATCTTTACAGTGGCAACTGTGGCCATCGTGGGAGGTGAGTAAAACTGGACTGAGACAGAATGACTCTTGTGTATACTAACACAAAACAATGACAGTGTTTTGTATTTTACAAAAAGTACAACTGTGTTCTGTATCTGTTTAATTGATCAGATACAGTAAGATTATTTTTGTTTTCATGTCCATCTGCAACATAAAGTCTAAACTTGTATTCATTCAAGTCCTCCTCCACTCAAAAACATGTATTTAGGGCCTGAGCCCCAAAGGGGCGAAGACCCTATTGTATTTCATGTGATTGTTTCTTTCTTCTTCTTCTTCTTTCTTATTACTATGCCACTTCAACTCTAAATTTGACCCCCTAAACATGCTCAAAAACTCACCAAATTTGGCACACACATCAGGTCTGGTGAAAAATTTGATAAAATATAAAAATTAACCCCCAAAGTGCCAAAATGTGCTCTCTAGCGCCACCTATGTAATTAAAATGGCCTCCACGGCATGTAGGAATGTCGTAGAGAGATTGAACCAAAACTTTAATGAGGTAAATTAACATTTTTGTAGAAAAAACACATCAGACACAAAGTATTATTCAAAGCAGAGTATTTTTATATGTCTGAAAACATGTCTGCAGGAGATCTTTCACATATTTTCATTCATATTCTGTGTAGGGGAGCTCATGACCGTGTATTCAGGCTTATAGTTGTTCATTTTCATTTTTGGTTTGCTGTATGCTTCCATTTAGAATAAACACTGTAGGTGTGTGGTGCCTCATATGTAAGTACCTACAGAAGTCACTGGAGGGCAGTGCAAACTGGTTTTGCAGCTGGGAGAAAGTATTCAACTCATTGCTATCAAATAATTGACTGATTCCAATCAGACTTTTCTCTGTCCACCTCCTGAAAGCAGCATCCCACATGGATGGGAGGAAGTCTCTGTTAGCAGCTGCTGACATGACTCTGGACAAAGAAACCTGCCCTCCCAGTTTCTCCCTAACAGGGTCCCAGACCCTCAATGTGTGTCTAATCCATTCATTCTTTACTTTAAGTTTGCTCCGAGACTTTTTGTTCATTACTAATCCATGTCACCACAGCACTGAGCTGAGCTGCCCAGAAATATCATGTGAAGTTAGGTTGACCCAGACCTCCTCTGTCTTACTCTGGATCTAATCTTTACATCACCAAATATAACTGATGATCACATTTCATAGCAGTGTGTCACACAAACCACTTGTGTTGCTTCTCTGTATTCATCTACCCAGTGGCCTTTTTATATGTAAAAAATTGGTGGGGCACCAACTACTTAGATAGGCTACATACCAGGAAAACCACAGTACTTGCTCTTGCTACTGATGTGTTTTTTTTAACATGTTATGGGTCCATGTATGGCTCCACAAAACACTTTTAACAACAAAGCAGCTTCTAGCAGGTCTTGTACACATGTACAGATGAAGAGAGAGAGAGAGTGTAAGTGAGTGAGTGAGTTAGTGAGTGAGAGAGAGAAATTATACAAGTTACATTATCACTGTCACAAGCCTAAATTACACAACACGTAGTTCCGACCAAGCAATCTGATTGGTCAACTAGATATTTAGAACGTGCTCAAATCAGCATGACAGCACACCTAGCCATGCCCAAATGAAAAAAGCCTCATCACTACAAATATCACTCCGCCATTCATTAGAACTACAGACCGTGACGTCGCGCTAACAACTACAGTCACTTCTGGGTAGATGACTGGTGGTTGATTTGAATTGTAGAGATCTGTGAACTTGTTTTTTTCTGTTGTCAATTTCAGCTGTAACTGTAACGTTTGAAGATATATAGTTACACACGGTGCTCCAACCTATCTGACATCTCTGCTGGGTTTATTGTTTGTACTGTGTTGCTTTGCTAGCGTCTTTGGTTTGGTTTGTTTTGTGGGGGGATCTGCGGTGAAAACCCGGAGCAGAGTTTTGAGTTGTCTTTCTTTTATGTTTATGAAACTAGATTGAATTGAACTGATTAGGGGTTGTGGGGAAAACAAAACAGACCGTTTACCGAATGGATTGAACTCTGAGACTGTGGGACGAGTTACACCCTACACACATTAAAAAAGATGAACCCTTCTTCACTCTTTATTGTTACCCGGCTCCCCCATACACAGCAAAACTTTGCCATTTTCCCTTCAGTTGAGAGTTTATCTCAGCTCCCACTCCGACATCCTCCATCAACTGTGCTGGTGAGTCGGTGACACGGCTACTAGCTTAAAAATGTCTGAGAAGTTTGCGGATGTAGTAGGTAAATCCGTCCATGGAAAAAAAAATGTCAGTTGATGTCTTAGTTACTAGGAAGATTGAGACAGCAAAGCAGTTTTATGTTTATATGTGTGTTATTTATTCAGTTTGGGAAATCCCACGATCTCCAGAATGACGCTGAAGCACACCCTCTCGTGTAATATTGCTTAATTACGAATGCGATATTCTATCGTCATAAGCCGTCACAATAAAGCTCGGAACAAATGAGCAAAGAGCTCAACACCACTGAATGTCACACCGAAGTGCAAAGACAACTTTTTAGAGATACTAAGTTAATCCATTCTATGACAACAACTTTATGACAACAACCTCAATAGATAAGCATGGACACACTGACACTTGTCATCATCTATATCAATCGATCCAGCACAACAATAGAACCACCAAGGCAGGATGATAAAATATGCTTTCACTCACCAGCTGACGGCTCAGAAAAGGGCAGCATGGCGGTTTTTCCTCTGGGCAAACGTCACCACGTTAAAGCCGTGGTTAATTTTACCAGCAATTTGAGTGATGACAGTATTCTGTGGCTGGTGGGCTCCGAGGCGCTTTAATTCCAGTTTCTCCTCCAAATAAAGGGTTTATACCCTGTGCTTGAGTATGAAATCCGCTTTATTTTTCTCAAGTTAGCTGGCATTAGCTAAGAAAGTTTTCCCCTCTTTTTGCTGACTGTAAATTCCAAGCTCGTGCTGTAGCCGCACTGCAGCGTCATTTGAAATATGAAATGACGCTTTAGTGGGGCTACGGCATGGATGTATTGTAAGAGTTCTTATTATACATCCATGGGCTTCGGGCTGTCTGACCCACTTGTCATAAATTTCGTGTGATCTGCATTGAATACACCAACACTCTGAGCATGCGTATTCATATTTTCCCACGTACAATACACGTTGCATTGCCCCACATTCACACCGGCTACCATAGGCCCACTGCGGACACGAATCAGGGAATGCAGTCTGAAGCAGAAGGCAGGGAACAATTAAAAATGAACTAAAATCCCAACACAAATTATATAATGCAATTTATGAAGATGGTATATTCATAGATAATAAATTATAGCTGATATAAATTTGAAAATTGATAATAACGTCATTTGTTTGCACAGTTCTTTCTGGTGACAGCAGGTGGGGCTGTGCCCCTAATGACCAGTCGCCAGTGCATCTACCACCATCTGCTGAATTAATCAAAAAATAATCAAAACGTTGTTCTGAAGGAGTCGAGTTTCTCTTCTTCTCCTTGTATTTATTTTTAAATGAGTCCAGACATCACAGGTACTGAGGTGTGGCCTTCAGATACTGATACAGATACAAGTATAATGGTCTCAGTTCAGGCAGAGTAGATAATACTTGTATCAGTCTATTGAGGCTTTGAAAATGTTAACGCTGCTTGTGGACACCAACAATCATGAGACGTTTGAATGGTCGTTGTCATGAGCAGAATTATTACTGATTACATGTGACTGAATGAATGATTCTGTACATTTTCTGCATCTCTACAGCGGCAGTTCGGGCCATTATAAAAGGTGAGTAAAACTGGACTGAGACAGAATGACTCTTGTGTATACTAAGATATAAAATGGTAGTGTTTTGAATTTTACAAAACCGTACATTTGTGTTCTGTATCTGTTTAATTGATCAGATACAGTAAGATTATTCTTGTTTTCATGTCCATCTGCAACATAAAGTCTTAACTTTTATTCTTTAAAGTCCTCCTTCACTCAAAAACATGTTTTTCTTCTTGTTCCTTCAGTTGGATGTTGTTCTCTTCTCTGTGCAGAATGATGTATGTGCAGAGTTTGTTTCCACATTTTTGTAGAAAAACCACATCAGACACAAATTATTTTTCAAAGCAGAGTATTTCCAAACATGTCCTAAAACATGTCTGGAGGGATCTTTAAATATAAGTTCATTCACATTCTGTGTAGGGGAGCTTATGACTGTGAATGCAGGCTTGTAGTTGTTAATTTTCATTTTTGATTTGCTGTACGCTGCCATTTAGAATAAGTCCTGTGGGTGTGTAATGCCTCTAATGTGTGCAGGACACATTTGTGACTCATGACTAACATATCTACAGTTTAGGGACCCTATGAACATAATATACATTAATGTATGGACAGTACCTATGGCACTGTGTACTATGTTGCTGTGGCAACCGCAGCATGTGGAGGGATGAACTGAAGAAGTCGGGTTCACACATGAGAGGAGAAAGAAACTCTGGGTCTCTGCTGTAGATGGTTTATTTGTCCAGATGAATACAGGAGCCTACATGGCAAGTGTTTGCTGTTTCACTCCTCCATCTCCAGTTCTTTAGTTCACTTCATGAGAAAGGACAGCCATGTTGGCTGACGTGGAGATAAGAGTTAAGAAGCGTAAAAAGATAAAAGAGAGTAAGAGCGTGGACAAAGGATGTCCTTAACCAGTTTTAGTTTAGGGTTAAAGGAGCAGCGAACAGCAGAGTTGACCGCCGTCTTAGTGAAAACCCTTAAATCATCATTATTTATGCTATTAAATAACATCAATCATGACATCCAGGTCATCCTGACATTAGTTATTACTGCTGTAATAAACATTAGAGATATCATTTGAACACCAAACCTCAGTAAAATTAATATGCACAAGATATTCCAATACATGAATTTATGTTATTAATATCAGAAAAAGGTTTGCTGAGACTTCAGGGAGACATTAGAGGGAAACAGTCTTGGAGTCTGTGTTATGTGGTTTTAAAGAAGGGGCCTGAAACCAGGTAATGCTTTAATAAAAAATCCCAAATCATCCAAAAAGAGGTTTGTGCGTGTTTTCTCTTTCACACACACCAACATTCTGTGGGTCGTTGTCAATGTATGAGGAGAGAGGCAGAGGTGAAGAGCTTAGAGATTTGGTTCAGGGGGAGCAGGGAGATGAGGGCTGTGTGACATGTGACTGACTAAATGAATAATTCTGTAATTTTTTCTGTTTCCCTACAGATTCATCTGAAGAATAAGAATGAAAACTGGAGTAAAACTTCATGAGTTTGCTGATTTGGCGGGTTTGGATGCGTCATAAGACAAATGCTAATGCTGAAATGCTTAAATATACTCATATTTACACTGTATTCCTTATGTATCAGTAACCATCTAAGTTTGGTTTGCTTGTGAGAGGCCCCTCTCTAGTGTGTATGTGTGTTCAGGTGTGTGTGAGGAGCTCAGAGCTGGAACAACAAAACAGTTGTGAGTGAAGACACACAACACAAATGTTTGCTAGCAGCAGAGTGAAAGAAAGGTCAAGAGGGGCAAAGAAAGAAAGAAATGCATTTAAAATGATTTCATTTGATTTTAAAGTGTGATTCATATATAACCAATGCTGATAATCATTGAATGACAATCATGTTTTGTGTAATTCACATTTTTATTCACATTTATCTTTACATTTTATGTTCAATGTTACCTTTTTGTGATCAAGTTATTGAGTAATAATCACTTCATTTTGTATGAATATGGGGCCAAAAATAATACAATGTGAGTAACAGTTTCCCCAAAAAGAAATTGAAATTGAAATGTAACCCTGTTAAAAAGGGACAATAAATAGTTTAAATATGTTCATGTTTGATAAAGTGTGATTAAAAGTATTAAGAATAATATTTCATGAAGGTTGATAAAGTTTGTTTAAAAATAGTTTAATAAATAAGTTTAAAAAGATTCAAATATGCACTTTAAGATATTTCATGTTATTTTGAAAAGTCTCAGGGTTAAAGAGGAAGTACCGATTGAGAAAAGTGTAATTCTGGTAATTAATTGGTTAAGATCTGGCTAAACAGGAAGTGTGTGTATTTTGTTGTGTGAGCGAGAAACTTGACATTCAAGAGAGAGAGCGCGCGATACGGAGCAGAGAAGGGAGAACTGCCTGGCGTTTAATATGTTACAGTGAAAAGGTATGCAGAGTACGGACACTGTTTATGAATAATAGGTAGAGATAAACGGACAGTGAGTCTCAAAGGACTGTTATTCAGTGCAGCACCGTGTTTCGAGTTTAAAGGAGTACTTTGGCAAAGAGTGTTCAACGAGGAGCACAGCTAACAGCCAATGTAGCTCACATTAGCTTAGCTACGGACTTCATCTGCGAGCAGCTAAACCAGCTACTCAACTGGTGAAGTTAGCCTGCGGTGTGCCGGACCTGTTCAGTGTGATCTGCGGTGAGTTCTACCGGGAGAGTGGGAGAAGTCATCTGCAGCCGACGTGGCCGCAACACGCTGGTCCTGACAGGAGGAATCGTCTACCTCATCCCATGTATCAGCAACCCGCTGGTATCGCACAGGGGACGAGGAGTACGCCATTACGGCAGTGAGTTGCCATCTGTTTTATTTCAGCGCTTTAGCGTGAAGCAGCCATTTTGTTTCTGGCTACAACGCACACAAGCATCGCTTCAGGCCTGCATCATTAACACTGGGTACCCATATCCTTTTCAGTTAGTTATAACTGCCGGCTTTAGGTGTGTTTCATTATTTGGTGGTTTTATAATGAGTGCACTCAAAAGGGGTATTTGAATATTAAGAAATTGATCATTTAAAAGGTACTGAAAAGTCTTTTGAACTTGAGTGTTATTTTTGTGTTTTATTTTCATTATTAAAAGAATATTTGTGTTTACATTTACAACAGTAAATCTTTAAAACTTACTTTTTTCTTGTCATTTGTATAAGTGTCTGAGAAATAGTACTGTTGATGTTTACCGACATATTGAGAGTACTTTTATTTCAATTGGCAAGTGTTTAGGAGAAAGGTATAAACTTAAAGGATACTTTAATTCTTATTTCATTTATCTACAGTTTTGATTAAAAACATTAAAAATTAGTATTAAAACATTCAGTGAGTAAATAAAAGTGTCTTACATTATAGAATAAATAGAACTTAGTTCACCAATATCATATTACAGTGTACTTGTCATTCAGTATTAGTTAATCTTAAAGAAAGAGATTTCTAAAACATAAAGAACTTGGGAAGCGTACCTCATAAAAATAGACCAGCCGTCTAGAGGGCGCTACATAAAATGGAGGCACCGCTGGGATTGTGGGTTAATTAATGCTGAAATTGGTGATTTGTGACTGTAAATTTCCTAGTGTGTGAACTATTCAACTGTGAAAAAAAAACAAAACTAAGAAAGACAAACAAAACAATATATGGTGATATTTAACTAACAGCAGCTAAAGTGTCACAATGTACAGGAACCAGCTGAAGAACTGGTGTCGAGGTGAAAACCTGGATGAGAGCCATGCCTTGCTGACCATCGTTCCTGAGAAGACAGAAACAGCACACATAGTAGAGACTTTGCAAACTGTAAAGTGCTTGGGACGGGTACAAGTGAGAGGAAGAATGTTAAACGAAACTACAAATGAAGTACTGGTGCTTTGCGAGTGCAAAGAGAAATTGACTGATGCAGACGTCCCAAGTGAAGTTTTGAGCTCAGATGGACAAACTGCATGGAAAATATTCACTGTGGCTCAGAGCTCAGACCCTGAGTTGGACTTTAACCGTAAACTGCATGCTCTTCTACAAGCAGAAGGAAAGTCCACAGAGGATGTGCAGGCCTTGCTGACCCCGCACATACCTCCCTCTACAGAAGCCATCCTTCGTGCTGTGGGCGATCTGTTTGATAAGACCGTCAAGCCCTCAGCAGAAAGTGGAGGATACCGCCGCCTGCAGATCTTTTCCGGTATTGTGCCTACACCAGCAGGAGAGGAACAATTCGACCACTGGTTAGAGCAAGCTTACCTGATGGTTGAAGAGAGTGAGGGTTCTGCTAAAGACAAGAGGAGAAAGATAATGGAGAGTTTAAAGGGGCCAGCTCTGGAAGTGATAAAAGCAGTGCGTCTCTCCAATCCTGACATTGCCCCTGACAAGTGCCTGGAGGCTCTGGAAAACGCCTTTGGATTAGCAGAGTCTGGAGACGATTTGTATTTCACATTCAGAATGCAGCAGCAGCAACCTGGTGAGAAGCTATCTGATTTCCTCAGGAGATTAGAACGTTGCCTGTCCAAAGTGGTACAAAGAGGTGGTCTCACTCCCCTAGCCATGGATGGTGCACGGCTTGAGCAGCTTCTGAGGGGTGCAGTTAATGCTGATCTGATGTTAATCCAACTGCGACTGAGGGAGAGAAGAGCTAATCCCCCAACTTTCCTTGAGCTCCTGAAAGAAATTCGTTCAGAAGAAGAATATGAATCTTCTCGAGCAAAGCTGAACCATTCAGTGTATACAGTTCACACCAAGCTTCAAGAAGAAAACAAACACTCAGAGATACAGAGTTTGAGAGCTGAAATTAAAGAAGTGAAATCAATGTTTGCTGCGCTCTCTACACGGGACAAAGAGACACAAAATGAGAACTTTCAAACTAAAGTGAGAAATGTCCCAGAGACTAATGCTGATCCAGAAGTGATAGCTCTGAGGAAACAACTGAAACAGTTACAACAAAAGGTGAACTCCAGATTACCTCAATCGTCTACACCTTCTCCCACAGTGATGACTGTAAACACTCAAAACAGACAAGGGGCTGAGACAGAAGAGCGTTTCTGCTATCGCTGTGGCGAAAATGGACACATGGCAGGGAAGTGCAAAAACCCTGAGAACCAAAGCAAAGTGATCCAAAGACTCATTCAAGCTCTCAAAAAGGCTAAGACCCATAGCACTCAACCTACTACTGATGTCCCCTCACCCAAAACTGACTGCACTGTGAGGAGGAGTGTAGTAGATCAGCTTGCCCCAACAGGCATACCAGAGGGTCTAATAGGGCCACCATCTTTGGAGCCTCTGAAAGTTAATGGACATTTGTGTGATGCATTACTCGACAGTGGCTCAAGAGTTAGCATCATCTTTGAATCCTGGTACAGGAGACATCTTGCTGATACTCCTATTCGCCCAGTAAGTGACCTTAACATTTGGGGTTTAAGTGACTCTGATTACCCTTATCTTGGCTACGTGGCAGTGGACCTAGAGTTTCCCAAAAAGGTAGCGGGTACCCCAACAGCCCTGTCAGCCCTGGCTCTCATTTGCCCCGATCCACCCGGTCCTGATCAGACACCTGTGATCCTCGGGACAAATACCAAGGCTAACCTATCCAAGCGGCTAGCCCAGCTGCGTGACAATAGAGTTGAAGGCACTGTAGCCCACGCCTTTGGCATACAGAACACTTTCCCAGAAACAGTGAAAGAAAAAGCCATTGACTTGTCAAATGAAGAGGATGACGAAATAGGTTGTGTAAAGTTGGAGGGTCGAAGCTCACTTGTCCTACCTGCAGGTGGCAGCATTAAAGTAGTCTGCAAAGTGGTGCTTAGAAAGTCCATGCCAGATGACATCTTGATAGTAGAGGCCTCCAGTACAGCTACTCTCCCATCAGGCGTCATGCTCCAACCTATGGCAATACCCAGTAATGCTGTGGACATTAACCGGCTGACAGTTGTGGTTCATAATGAGTCGCAGAAAGAAGTGACCATTCCTGCCGGTGCTGTCCTGGGTCACCTATGTGTAGCTGATGTGGTTACCACAGTGCCAAAACAAAAGCCAGAGACTGAGGATGCTTTTGATGTCAGAATGATCGACTTTGGTGAGTCACCTGTCCCCGAAACATGGAAAGCAAGGCTCAGACAAAAACTGTCTGAAAGAGCAGATGTATTCTCTCTTCATGAACTCGATGTGGGACTCGCCAAAGAAGTGGAGCACACGATCCGCTTATCTGATTCACGACCCTTTCGTGAACGCTCCAGACGCATCGCCCCTGCGGATATTGACGATGTGAGGCGTCATATTCAAAAGCTACTAGCTGCAGGCATCATTAAAGAGTCCAGAAGTCCATACGCATCGCCCATAGTGGTTGTGAGGAAAAAGAATGGGGATGTAAGGATGTGCATTGACTACCGCACACTAAACAGCCGCACTGTACCAGATCAATACACTACCCCACGCATCGATGAGGCTCTTGACTGCCTGTCGGGTAGTAAATGGTTCTCAGTGATCGACTTAAGAAGTGGTTACTATCAAATAGCCATGAAAGAAGAGGACAAAGAAAAGACTGCCTTTATCTGCCCTCTCGGGTTCTACCAATTTGAGAGGATGCCTCAAGGCATAACTGGAGCTCCTGCAACCTTCCAGCGCCTCATGGAGAAAGCAGTTGGAGACATGAACATGCTCCAAGTAATAGTCTATCTGGATGATCTGATCATATTCGGAAAGACCCTGGCAGAACATGAAGAGAGACTCTTAAAGGTGCTGGACAGACTCAGAGAAGTAGGGCTCAAGATTTCACTTGACAAATGTCAGTTTTGCCAAACAAAGGTCAAGTATGTGGGTCATATTGTGACTGCTGAGGGTGTTGCTGCTGACCCTGCAAAAATCGAAGCTGTGACCACTTGGCCCCAACCTTACAATCTCAAGACCCTACGATCCTTTTTGGGTTTTTGTGGTTATTATAGACGATTTATCCACAACTACTCCTCCATCGTCCGCCCTTTGACTGACCTCACTAAAGGTTATGGCCCCCCTCAGCGTAGCAAAAAGCCAGTAAAAGGGAGGAGAGATGTTTATTTGGATGAGAAGGAGCTGTTTGGAGACAGGTGGGACGAGTCATGCACTGAAGCCTTTGAAAAAATCAAACAGTGTTTGACAAACGCCCCTGTGCTCGCCTTTGCAGATCCTGATAAGCCCTACACACTGCATGTCGATGCTAGCCTTATGGGACTGGGAGCTGTGCTTTATCAGGCATACCCAAAAGGCTTGCGACCAGTGGCGTTCGCAAGCAGAAAACTGAGCTCGTCAGAAAAAAACTACGCCATCCATCAGTTAGAGTTTCTGTCGCTGAAATGGGCGGTTGTGGAGAAATTTCACGACTATCTCTACGGAGCCCACTTTACTGTGCGTACAGACAACAACCCTCTAACTTACGTCCTGACATCAGCAAAGCTCAATGCCACAGGACATCGGTGGCTGTCGGACTTGTCAGTGTACGATTTTGACATTATCTACAGACCAGGTAGAAATAACATTGATGCCGATCTGTTGTCACGCATAGAGGCAAGAGATGAGGAGACGGAATGGCAGAGCATCTCGCAGGCTGGAGTCAAGTCAATATGCCAGCGAGTCGGTGTTCTTGGCCCATCGGCAGACTCCCCCAAGTATGCTGAACAGCTTGGAGCTCCACCTGACTGCATTCCTGACGTGTATGCTTTCCCCACACGTCTTCAGCTTAACTCACTGGAACAAATGTCCAGGCAGGACTTAATGGCAGCCCAAGCCCAAGACGGCTTGATAGCACCCACCATACAAGCTTTAAAGTGTGGCAAGTGGAAAGACAACCCAGAGTTACTCCCTATGAAAAGAGAGATGGGTAAGCTAGTCATGACTGACGGGTTACTACATCGGGTGAGCACATGCCACACAGGGAAAAAGACACAGCAGCTAGTGCTACCTGCCAAGTTCAAAGCAGTAGTACTCAAAACCATGCACGATGACCTTGGTCATTTAGGAGTGGACAGAGTCACTGACATGATCAGGAGCCGATTCTTCTGGCCAAAGATGTCAGTCGATGTAGAGCAATATGTGAAAAACTGCGGAGAGTGTGTGCTCAGGAAGACTCCATGTCAAAGAGCTGCACCGTTACATCAGATAGTGAGCTCTGGACCTATGGACCTCGTCTGTATTGACTTCCTGTCTATGGAACCTGACTCAAGAGGAGTGAGTAATGTGCTTGTCATAACTGACCATTTTACGAGATACGCCCAAGCTTTCCCCACTCTCAATCAAAAAGCTCTCACAGTGGCAAAAGTCTTAGTGGAAAAGTACTTTGTACATTATGGCTTGCCATCTCGTATTCACTCTGATCAAGGCAGAGACTTTGAGTCTCGACTCATTAAAGAGTTGTTAAAGATACTGGGCATACAGAAGTCAAGGACCACCCCTTACCACCCCCAGGGTGATCCCCAACCTGAACGCTTCAACAGAACTCTGTTATCCATGTTGGCCACACTCAACCAAGAAAAGAAGCAGCAATGGAGTCAGCATGTAGTGCACCTGGTGCATGCATACAATAGCACCAAGTGTGACGCCACGGGATACTCCCCGTATATGCTGATGTTCGGCCGAGAGGCTCGACTCCCGCTGGATGTATGCTTTGGGACATGCCCAGATGGCAAAGTTGACCAACCACATTCTGCATATGTTGCCAAACTGAAAGAGGATTTGCAGACAGCCTATAACCTGGCCACAGAGGTCTCTAACAAGAGACACCAGCAAAATAAAAAGGCATACGACAAGAGACTTAGGTTCCACAAACTAGAACCTGGCGACAGAGTATTGCTGAAAAACCTTGGATTGAAGGGAAAACACAAACTGGAAAATCGCTGGTACAATGCCCCTTATGTTGTAGTGGATAAGTTGCCAAACTTGCCTGTTTACAGAGTAAAGCCACTAAACGTCAAAGGGAAGGTCAAAACATTGCACAGAGATAATCTCCTTCCCATAGGAGATCGAGTGAGGATACCAGTGCAGGAGGAAATGGAGAATGTTCCAAAGAGACCTGTGACTCGAAGTTGTGTCCCCAACCGACACAAAAGAAACTCCACAGATCACACTGTACAAAGAGAAAGCCATACCTTGAGTGATTCTTCTGATCTGGAGTGTGAATGGCCGACCAAACCCTATAGGGAGTTAATGGGAAATCTCTTGCGAAGGAGAGAAAGACATAGTGCTGAAGGATCAGAGCAGTTGGAAGTCCTCAGTCCTTCAGAAGAGAGTCACTTAGAGAGAGACCACTCTCCTGTAGAGCATGTTCCAGATGTCCCTCAAGCAACCGACTCTGAGTCAGGACCACTCTCCAGTGAAGATGAGCAACTACCCTCGAGCTGTTCTAATGTACATGTGACACCAAAGCCAAGTAGGCCAAAAAGATCATTGAAACCAGTTGTAAGACTTACCTATGATGAGCCAGGAAAGGCCAAAGATCAACCCATTACCATTGTACATAGAGGGGTTACTATAAAAATTGGTAAGCACTAAGCTGGGTCTCATAATCTCACCCTTAATACTTTGAGTAGAAACTTAAGTTAAGTTTTGTAATCTGATGAGGACATCAGACGTTTAAAGGGGGGAGGGTGTAACCCTGTTAAAAAGGGACAATAAATAGTTTAAATATGTTCATGTTTGATAAAGTGTGATTAAAAGTATTAAGAATAATATTTCATGAAGGTTGATAAAGTTTGTTTAAAAATAGTTTAATAAATAAGTTTAAAAAGATTCAAATATGCACTTTAAGATATTTCATGTTATTTTGAAAAGTCTCAGGGTTAAAGAGGAAGTACCGATTGAGAAAAGTGTAATTCTGGTAATTAATTGGTTAAGATCTGGCTAAACAGGAAGTGTGTGTATTTTGTTGTGTGAGCGAGAAACTTGACATTCAAGAGAGAGAGCGCGCGATACGGAGCAGAGAAGGGAGAACTGCCTGGCGTTTAATATGTTACAGTGAAAAGGTATGCAGAGTACGGACACTGTTTATGAATAATAGGTAGAGATAAACGGACAGTGAGTCTCAAAGGACTGTTATTCAGTGCAGCACCGTGTTTCGAGTTTAAAGGAGTACTTTGGCAAAGAGTGTTCAACGAGGAGCACAGCTAACAGCCAATGTAGCTCACATTAGCTTAGCTACGGACTTCATCTGCGAGCAGCTAAACCAGCTACTCAACTGGTGAAGTTAGCCTGCGGTGTGCCGGACCTGTTCAGTGTGATCTGCGGTGAGTTCTACCGGGAGAGTGGGAGAAGTCATCTGCAGCCGACGTGGCCGCAACACGCTGGTCCTGACAGGAGGAATCGTCTACCTCATCCCATGTATCAGCAACCCGCTGGTATCGCACAGGGGACGAGGAGTACGCCATTACGGCAGTGAGTTGCCATCTGTTTTATTTCAGCGCTTTAGCGTGAAGCAGCCATTTTGTTTCTGGCTACAACGCACACAAGCATCGCTTCAGGCCTGCATCATTAACACTGGGTACCCATATCCTTTTCAGTTAGTTATAACTGCCGGCTTTAGGTGTGTTTCATTATTTGGTGGTTTTATAATGAGTGCACTCAAAAGGGGTATTTGAATATTAAGAAATTGATCATTTAAAAGGTACTGAAAAGTCTTTTGAACTTGAGTGTTATTTTTGTGTTTTATTTTCATTATTAAAAGAATATTTGTGTTTACATTTACAACAGTAAATCTTTAAAACTTACTTTTTTCTTGTCATTTGTATAAGTGTCTGAGAAATAGTACTGTTGATGTTTACCGACATATTGAGAGTACTTTTATTTCAATTGGCAAGTGTTTAGGAGAAAGGTATAAACTTAAAGGATACTTTAATTCTTATTTCATTTATCTACAGTTTTGATTAAAAACATTAAAAATTAGTATTAAAACATTCAGTGAGTAAATAAAAGTGTCTTACATTATAGAATAAATAGAACTTAGTTCACCAATATCATATTACAGTGTACTTGTCATTCAGTATTAGTTAATCTTAAAGAAAGAGATTTCTAAAACATAAAGAACTTGGGAAGCGTACCTCATAAAAATAGACCAGCCGTCTAGAGGGCGCTACAGAAAGATTCTGAGGGTTCTTAGAAAGTCTGGAAAACGGACAATCAAAGATAAAATATTAACCAGCATTAACGTGTAGACAGAGAGTCAAAAGTGAAATGCTAATTGTTCCTGGCATTAGCAAACAATTAGAAAACATTCAACATTCAATAAAAGCTTTGAAGTAAGTGACTTCAACCAAGTGACACATTTTTTAAGACTCAAAAATGTAGTAATCAGTGAAAATAGCAGAAAGACTGAAACTTATCATTTTACTCTTTTTACTATTTCTCCATCTATGAGTTTGGTGTTTTTCATGCCTTCTTGGATCATTTTTGTCCTTTTTCCATGACTTGCCCGGAACTGTTACTGTGTCTTGATAATGACTCTTAACGGATTTAAACATTTTATTCACGTCACTAAGTCCTGATAATTTTACGGTTAATCACAGGATGATGGTGACTTATAGTGTGTTAAGAAGTAAAATATCAGTTTTCATTAGTCATCGATGCATTTTAACATTTTGACAAGCATTTATTCAGTAATACATTGTGGTTTGATGAATCAGTTTCTGAGAAGATTTGATCAATATTTACCCCATATTTCAACATGTTTTAATTTTTTGTTTTTAAGACTTTTTGTGTGACTTTTTATTTCATTACCATTTATCATTTATCCAGATTTAAACCTGCAGTGCAGAACTTTTACATATAAATGAATGTCTGTTACATTCAAGCCCTTGCCAAACAAATTCACACAATGCTGATTAAGCCTAAACCCCACCAGATAAATCTATCTGTATTTCACAGTATACAGTTTTTAAATCCCTTTGCTAACTTGAAGGCGATAAAATAATTTAATCATGTGGCTCCTCTAGACTTTCTTATTGGACAGAATAGATCAAATTCTGATAGTGAAGTGAGTCATTTCAGGTTGTGTGATGCTCAAAACAATTTATCCACCGTTTTACAGCTGCAACAGTAGCAGAGTAAAGCAGAGTAAGCTACGGTGGAGCCTATGACATAAGAACGTGTTGACAGTGTTGATGTAATTACTCTCACTGCCAGAAGGGGGAGATAAAAGTCCCGCACTGCAGCTTTAAGACATTGATTTTTAATATTCAGTATGTAATCATGTGATTATGTTTGATAGGTTTGGGTAATAAGGATAAAATTCTCTGTCACAGTATAAATGATTTTTATATTGTGATATTGATATATATCATATAGCAAAGTTTCTAGAAGATCAATTGGAAAACTGTTAATGGTTAAAATCACCAGACAGGCATTCTCTATTTGGCTGATCCAGAAGTTTGAATACAAATTAAGGTCAGGTGACATTGATGCAAACATCATATAAATATACAGCATCAATATAAATCAATTCTGCTCAGCGATTTGCAACATTATCTACAATACACACAGAGATGATTAAAAGTATAAACAATATGAGAACATCTCTGATGGTTAACACATTTATATCATCAAATGGTATATATCATTATATCACCCACTCCTAATTAATGGATTTTTCATTTTTGACTTAGTTAACTGCTTGCTTGCTTTTGCATTGATAAAATAAATTGTACTGTGAAGTGCAGTCTATTTGTATTTTTTCCAAATACTTGACATTCTCAGCTATTCTTAAAGTCAACATATTTGTGTGGCTATGCCGGTCAAGAGGTGAAGATCTCTTTTTCAAGAAAGACCTGAGAACAAGAAACATTCACAGTCAAACAACAACACAACCAGCTTAGAAGAACAACATCACACCCACAGCCAGACAACCAACCAATGAAGTGACAAAACTGAATTAATAAAAACAATCACAAGAGTCATTAAAACTTCAGAAAATTAAGCTTTAACATCTCTAGGCGGATGAAAGAATCTAGTTTGAGGGCAGTTTGCAGGTCATTACATTTAAAAGGTTAATAAGACCTGATACCAGTAGACATGAGACACTGGATTGTGAACTGTAAGCTTTGAATGAGGGAAGACATGTGAGGTAGCTTGGAGGCTTCAACAGCAGAGCTTTGAATATCATGAGATGATTATTTCATTTTGTTAATAAAGAAGATCATCAACTTTATGATACAGAGAACAATGATGAAGACAAATGCAGACATAAAGACTGACTGCCTCAATATTTTAGGATGAATAATTTCACTGAGGAAACTCAAAGAAAAGCAGAAGAGACACAAACTGACATCAGTGACTGAAACTAAACATCCTCAGGCGAGTGTCTGTGCGGATCTTTGTACTGTAGTGATAAATTATCACAATAACTTCACTAACTGGGCTGCAAAGTTTTCTGCTCACTCACATTTAAAACTGACAGACAGACGAGGACACAAAAAAAAACATTTATGTTTATGTTCATCAATGAATCGTTTCAGTCACTGTTCAATCTGAAAAATCATCTCAAGTCGTTTCTATGCGACAAAGTTTAAGGTTTAATTTGTTTTATTTCAGACCGATATGCATTCATGTTAACGGTGATTCATTTCAGATTTCAGAGGCTAAAACAGAATCAGGAAGTTAAATAACTCCCATTAAAATTACATTTACTGACATTTAGATTGATCAACGGAAACGAAAGTCTGTCTCCGAGTTCAGTTTTATCAGTAAGTAATTATCCACAGTTTGTCTACAGACATACAGTATGTCACCTTAACACTTATTAGGTCTTTATTGCTGTTGGAGCGTATTTATTTCTTCTTCTCCCCCCTTCAGTTGAATCAGTCTCCGATGTTTCCAGCAGATGGATAATGTTGTGGATTTTCGGAGCTGATGCACTGGCAGTTGTCAGTTTGAAGAAGAGAAGACCAAACCAAACTTCGTATGATGATTCTGGGAAAACTTTAATGAAGAACCTTGCAAGGGAGAGCGACTCAAGGGACACCTCCTGTTCGTACGGTGTCCCCAAACTCGTCTGACCCTCACAGTCCAAAACCAGCCTTTAAGCCAATCATAGAAACTAGTTCGTCAGTTCCGAATCATAAACCTATGACCTAAATCTGTATCTTTGGTTTGTCTTGTTGCGTCTGATGATGACCTGCATTCTGGCCTTGGTTCGCCTGTGAGGCTCCTGGTTTATTAAACAACATGTGTTATCTTCTGTTTGAGAGAACAGAAGAGTACAGCTTGACATTCTGTTGTCCTGGTCAGTTATGGAATATCCATAACAATCCCCTCTTATTGATCAAAAGATCAATACAAATTACCAATTTATGACTGGACTGGTGGACTGTAAGGGCACAAACAGAGTAGAAACAACATCTGCACAACAGATAACAATTCTCACACAAAAGTAATACAAGAATCAACAATTGCATTGAACAAAATCAAAAGTAAAATCATCAAAACACATAATCATTTAAACACATAATGCAATAACAATAAAAGCAAACAATCAGTAAATTAGATAAAAAACCCCTCTTATGTACCCCTTTAAAACAACTGTCATGTGACCCATGAGTTCTGTCTTCCAACCACCAGGGGCAGTAGTGAGGCAAATCCTCAAAGAAGATCTCCTAGAACACCAAAGCGTTAAAGGAGGTCATTGACAGAGGTCACCAGTCACATGCGCAAACAACCTAAGACAAGACACTTCCTGCCTCTTACTAGATGAAATCCTAGCAACTTAAAGGGGAGTCATACAAACATTTGATTACATCATAACAATAAAACAAATCAATCACAAAGTGAAGTCTTCAACCCATGCACTTTGCGTACAGTAGAGGGCCATCACCATGGAGAGGTTACTAGCACATACGATGCATGGTGATGTGGAATCCATCCTCCTTCGTCGACGTGGATGAACTCTGCTTCGTCTCAAACAGTGTTTTATCATATGTAGACCACCGCCATCTACCTCGAGAAAAAGTAACTGGATATGCAATATTACAATCATTCATTTTACATCTGTCAATAGGACATTTAAAAACAATAGAATTCACAATTCGTTTAACTCGGGAGAGAGCTGGTAAAATATGTCCATCAGTCTTTTCTGACTCTTTTTCTTCAGACTCTCTCATTGCAGCATTGTCAATGTATCTCACTGTTTTGTCAGGACTTACAGTGTTGTAGAGTCCCAATGGGCTCATTGATTTGTCCGTATGTCCAAGATCTGGCTCTTGGTCTGCATTTTCTGGATCATTCTGCAAAGGGCGCCCCTGTCCATGGGGCACTGGGTTCATGGCACCGACTGTGTCATGAGAAGGAAAGCCTTTCCGCTCTCCTTCGCCTGGAATCAGAGAGACTCCTGTCTCTCTCTCATTTGGACCGACTTGACCTGTCCCCTGCCCGAACCTACTAAACAGGAGAGAAAAAAGGAGTAACCATCCGGTTACCTGCCAGGGCTCTGCTCTCCTCCGCCAGTGGTTGGGGGGGCCAGTCTGCACCTTGTGGCGTGGATCCATTCTGCTCTGCCTTCGACCTTCAGGGCCGTCCTAGTAGTCAGCAGCACCTGGTATGGACCTTTCCACCTAGGAGACAAAGACACTTTTTCCAGAGATTTGATTAATACCAGGTCACCTTCTCGAAAGGAATGAATTGGTTCTTCCGATGGTTTGGGGAGTCTGTCAGCCACCTGTAAATGATACTTTCTCAAAATCTCTGTTAGTCTTTTCACATACTCAGTCATGAACTCATCCGTCCAAAGCAGAGTAGCTTTGTGTGGTGTCAGTGGGGGACTTGTCCCTGTGGACATTGGTCTTCCCATCAGCACCTCGTGAGGACTCAGTCCTGTAGTTGCACTTGGTGCACTCCGAATGGAGTACAGCACAATCGGCAGTGCATCAGGCCATTTCAGGCCTGTGGCTAGGACTGTTTTGGTCAATCTGTCTTTGATAGTTGCATTCATTCTCTCAACTTGACCTGAACTCTGTGGATGATAAGGAACATGTAACTGCCACTTAAATCCTAAGATTTCTGACAGTCCCTGAGTGATTTTTGACACAAAAGCCGGACCTCTGTCGCTATCTATTCCCTGCGGCACTCCGTACCTAGGGATTACCTCTTTTAGCAGACACTTTACAACTGTTCTTGCATCTTCTTTTTTCGTTGCAAAAGCTTCTACCCACTTCGAGAACCTGTCGGTTATGACTAGCAAGTATTTGAAGCCTTGTGAGCTTGGCATATGTACAAAATCTATTTGCATATTTACAAAAGGACCTGATGGGGGTTCTAAGTGGTCATGTTTCACTGTGCTATTCTTTTTTCTGGTCTGTTGACATATCATACAACTATCCACAAGTGTTTGTGAAACTTGAGTAATGCCTGGAGCAAACCACTGTGAGCGAATAACATCATTCATCACCCCTCTTCCAACATGCGCTGGACCATGCGTCACACGTGCCAGTACATGAAGGAGAGCTCGAGGGCAAACCGGTCGACCATCAGGGTGGAGCCACAAGCCAGACTCCGCGTCAACTTTACAACCTTTACGCAACCAAAGACTTCGCTCCCTGTCATCAGCGTGATTTTGCATTGTCACGACATCATTAGCGGAAGGAACTGGAATTGGATTGGTAGGTTGTGTGGAGGCACATTGAAGTACCAAAGAGGGAGAGGAAAGTGCCGCTTGTTTGGCTGCAGTGTCAGCCATTGCATTTCCTCGTGAAACAGGATCAGTTCCATTCGTGTGAGCAGCACATTTGATGATTGCAAGCTGAGATGGGCGCAAAATAGCATCTAACAGGTCATTAACCAAAGTGTGATGCTGTAGTGGTTTTCCAGAAGATGACACAAAACCTCTCATCTTCCATAACTGGCCAAAATCATGAGCAGCGCCAAATGCATATCTTGAGTCAGTGTAAATAGTAGCCACCTTACCAGAAGCAAGAATACACGCTCTAGTTAGAGCATACAGTTCTGCTGCTTGAGCAGAGGTACCTGGAGGCAGTGCTTTTGCCTCTACTACCCCCCAATCGTTAACTACTGCATAGCCAGCTAGATGTGTGCTATCAGATGGTCTGCTAGCTGAACCATCAGTGTAAAAAATCAAATCAGAATTGGGTATTGGTGTCTGCAACAAGTCTGGCCTTGGGGATGTACACAGGTCAATAGTTGTGATGCAATCATGCTCATCATCTGTGTCAATCAATGGAAGGAGAGTAGCTGGATTCAATGGAGGTGAGCGTTTTAAAGTGATGTGTGGACTATGAAGAATGATTGCTTCATAGCCTGAACGACGTGCAGCTGTCATGTGTTGGGTAGCAGATGTGTTCAAGATGTGAAGTACTGCATGTGGAACGTGCACAACACAGTCATGAGCCAGTACAATTGGAGAAGATTTCTCAATCATGATGGCAACGGCGGCCACCGCTCTTAAGCAACCTGGCATGCCAAGAACCACAGGGGTTAGTCGAGAGGAGTAGTACGCAACTGGACGGTAATGAGACCCATGTTTTTGCACGAGAATGCCTGTAGCAAAGCCATCTCGTTCATGTACATGCAGATGGAACGGCTGATGATAGTCCGGCAGCCCCAATGCCGGAGCCAAGGTGAGAGCATGTTTCAGGTCCTGAAAAGCTTTGTTCATGTCCTCAGTCCACTGCACCTTGGGAGGAGCTGATTGCAGTGTGGCGTTTCGCAAAACAGAGTCCATAGCAGCATACTCAAAGATCCAATGTCTGCAATAATTCGCCATCCCCAAGAACGAGAGCATTTGTTTCTTGGTTGTGGGAGGAGGCATGTTAACCAGCAGTTTCAACCTCTCCGGTGACAACAGGCGCTGTCCATTTTTCAAAACATGACCCAAGTATGTCACCTCAGACCGACAAAATTGCAGTTTGGCAAGTGATGCTCTATGACCACACTCAGCTAGTCTCTGTAGGAGCAAGATGGAGTCCGTTCGACAAGCTTCCTGTGATGGTGAAGCTATCAGGAGGTCATCTGCATACTGTAGGAGAGTGGAGCCCCCTGGAAAGTGGAGGTCATCCAAGTCCCGTTTCACTGCTGCTGCATAAACTGTAGGACTCTCGACAAAACCCTGAGGCAAACGCTGCCAGGTGTACTGTTTTCCTTTGAATGTGAATGCAAACAGATACTGGCTATCTGGATGCAACGGGATTGAGAAAAAAGCTGAACTCAAATCAATGACTGTGTAGTGTGTTGAGTTGGATGGTAGTGAAGCTAAAATCGAATTTGTGTCTGGCACAATTGGAGCTGTTGGCACTACAATGCTATTAATAGCTTGCAAATCTTGTACAAAACGCCATTCATCTGGGCGGTTTGCTTTTGGAATGGGTAAAATGGGTGTGTTACATGGGCTTGTTGTTTGAACCAACACACCTTGATCCAGTAAAGACTGAATTACACCTTCAATACCAGCAATTGACTTGTGTGGCAAATTGTATTGCCTGACCATTGGTAGTTTAGCACCAGGTTTGAGTGTGACTTCGTGAGGTGGAGCCGAATTCACAAAACCCACATGGTTTTTATGTTTAGCCCATAAAATAGATGGAACCTCTGAAAGCTCTGATGGAGGCCCATACTGTGTGGGGAGGGGTGGTTGTTGCAAAACAAACCTACTCTGAGGTAGCTGGATGTGCTCAGTTAAAGATAACATGTACAGCTCAAGGCCCAAGTGTGTTATTGTTTGAGTTTGAGGAGTCTGCGCAGCTCCTCTCAATGCCTGGCACTGTGCCACCATGCTTTCAAGCTGTTGTGGGTCACAGCCAGGAGAGACAGCTACAGTGATGTATGGAAATGAATCTTTATCATTAACCAATTTGCGCTGTGCGTCAGATAACCGAATTGGAATTGCACATCCCTGTGGACCAACAAACAAACATTGTTCACACTCCAACCCCTCTTGTGTATTCAAAGACACATCAGCTAATTGTTTGTACACCTCTGGGGGGTTAAATGCTGCTGTACAGTGACACTGTAGTACAGGCCTCATGGCAGACATCTGTGTTGCACATGCTGGTGAAATTTGAGCAATTTTTTGAATGCTAGATACTGTGAAACTAGAAGCCATGTTAAAATCAGTCAATGACCAACAATACAAACAATCAGCAATAGTTTTCAAAAACTGAAATGCATGAGCAGCCTTCACATCAGGTAGGCTTAAAAACAATCCATCAGGTGTGCATTGAATGGTGGCATGTAGCTTGCAAAGTAAATCTCGTCCCATGAGATTAATTGGACTTTTCTCAGAAATCAGGAAAGAATGTTGCACATCTGAACCTTCAACAGTTATTTTAGCTCTCTGTGATAGTGGCTCAACAACAGGAACGCCGGAAACACCCACGGTGGTGACAAAATTAGGTGTTGGTGTACATACATGCTCATCAGCTTTAACAGTGGAAATTGTGGCCCCACTATCTACCATAATGTCAACTCTACTACCATTTACTTCAACAGGCATTATTGGATCTTCTGAAGGATCTTTTGAAAGTCGAATTACAGCTGCTTGAATGGGAAATGTTTTTTCTGATCCTGCCCCTCTATGGCCTCCCTATGCTTGATTGTAATATTGTCCATGATTCACATTATCAACATGTGGAGGAGGTGGTAGTGGTTGTTGTTGTTGTTGTGGTAAAGCAAGGGGGGCTGTTTGTTGGAAATTCCTTGTTTGGTGATCCTGGAATGGGTAATTTTGCTTGTTCTGACGACGACCACTTCTACACTCATTAGCCCAATGTCCCGCTTTCCCACATTTGTGACACTTTCCCGGTTTTCGCTTGTTATTGTTTTTGAAATGCTGTTGTCCACCCCCCTGTCGCGCATGCTGTAACATTTGTTTTGGGAAGGAGGCAGATTTGTCTTCAGCAAAAACTTCACACCTATCTAGCGCCATCATTTTGTTTACCGTTGCTTTCCAGTCTTTGGTTTGCCAATCGGTGACAGACAATTTGTATGCAGCTGCAACATTTGGTTTTAGATTTTGCACAAAGGTTGTAACAACAAAATATTCATTTCCTTCTCGTCCTATTCCTGCATTGCTATCCCAAGTACGTGTAAATCTGTTAACAAACTCAGGTACAGTTTCATATGCATCTTGGACACAGTGAATTACTTTATTAAAGTCAGTGCGCTGTCGTGCACATTTTCTTATTGCTGTTTTTGCTTCTTCATTTAACCAGTCAATCATGGTTCTATGAGGAGGCCACTGGCCATCCTCTGTCCGAGCAGGGAAAAGAAATTCACCTTTGCACAAATCCCACTCCGTTCTGTATGAGCCAGCAAGTAATTGTTCAACATCAGGTATCAGACAGTTATACACAGAGCATACATATCTTAACCATCCCCAGTATTCATCTGGGTTTGTGGTCGGATTGGGGGCATTTTGTGTCATTCCAACTATCTCAGCAGGAGTCCATGGTTTGCAGACAGCTGTGTTGCCAACCATGATTTTTGGAGCATTTATTGAGGTGGATGTAATGTTTAGAGGGGGCTCTAAAATGTTAGTTTTCGATCTTGTATGTCTTTCCAGATGTGAATGTGTCATTCTAGTTGTACCTCGTCTCTGAGTTTTGCTACTTGCAGTGTGGGGTCGTCTCTGTGTCATCTTTGGCCTGACTGCAGGTTCTGTGTCGTCACTATGGTCTGTGTCAGACTCCTCCCCCTTACCTCTGGCTCCTTGTAACTCAAGTTCTACCTCACTTTCTCCTGAGCTGTCCTGAGTGTCTATCTCTGTTTCTTCAGCAACGGCAGCTAAATGTCTTTTCTTTTCCTTTCTTTTCTGGCTTTTTACCTGTTTGAATGACAAATTAGCTTTCTTTTCTTTTCTGCAGCTTTCCTAGCTTTTTCTTCGTCGGCTCTATCTTTCTTTTCCTGTTTAACTCTTTCCCTTTCTCTAGCAGCCTGACTGTCTCTTTCCCTTTCTCTAGCTGCTATCTGCTCTTCTCTATTTTCTACTTCAGTCTGTAGTCTTTGTCCCTCAACAGCTGCGGCTAGTAAGAGAAATTCATCGTCAGTCTTTGCTTGTTGTGAAATGGTTTGATCAGTCATGTTAGCAGCTGAAAAGGGGTTTGAAGGTGAAAGTTGTGGAAAAATTGAAATCATTGTTTTGTTTGTGTGTGACTCTTGCAAAGGCACTCCAGCTTTGGATACAATGGTCAACAAAGTTTGTGGAGAGGGAGCATCAGTTTGCCGTTTTGCCCAACCGTATATGATAGCTTCGGAAATGGCCTTCACATTCTCACCATGCCTCTGTTTAATTTTCATCATTTCTGTAGCTCTGGTTTGCAACTCTGCTTCCAACATAGGCAAGTGACATGCTGTCACACATTTAACACAGTTCTCCACTGCTGCTCTGAACTCATCAGAAAAACGATCAACTCTTTTTTCATCCAGACTCACTCCACACCTCTGACGAGCAACAGTTAACCACACATTTACACAATCTTTCATATACGCACTATCCCAAGATGGATTTCCAAAATCTGGGTTAACATTGTACTCAGCAATCTGAAGCTTATCTCTATCAAACGCTCCTTCGTATGGCCATTCGCCATCTGTCCACTGATTCAAAATGGAAACACAAAAGCCCATCCTTTCAATCTACCAACAACTCCCGCCGGAGATTGTGGAGAAAACATCGCTCTATATTGTGCATCTGTGAGTGTGTGGGGGTTTGCTTCGGGAAGCTTATCAATGGCAGATTGACCTTTTACTTCTGAATTGGTGCGTTTGTTTCCTACTGAAACAGATTTGTTCTTTCTCTTGTGTTTTGGTGAATGAATTAATTTTGTAGTAGATTGTGTTCTACTCACTGCTTTAGACGTGTTGTTGCCCATTTTAACACATTTACATTAAAAACATCACACAAACAAACACATCAAACACAAAACAGACACATCAAAACTTTCCCAGCATCACCGAAGTTCTTTTTTTTTTTTTTACACCTCTCTTCCTGGTGCAATAGCAGTGATCTGAAGCCAAACCGACGAAGCAACTCTTCGTCTTGTGTACACTGTTTATTGTTTGAAAAAATTTTTACCGGCGCCCGACTCTAGGACTTAGAATCCCAAGTCTGAAAACATTTCTCACAGGACACAGAGTGGATGATCCCCGATCTTGGCTTAAACGAAATAGGCCAAATCCTACCCCGAAAACGTCTTTTCTATAGTTTAAACCTCAGGTGGGTCCCCCTGTGCCGGACGTAGCCCGAAGCTAGCCCAGAAATCCCAGCCACTTTTGTGGCACTGCAGGAGTTAAGACTCACTCAACTCTGCCTTTTTTTACCTCTTCACAACCACATGCTTTGCACCTGCTTATCACTGCACAGTTTCAACACATTTTCATGTGTTTAGATTCTTTAACCATCAGCTTTTTGCTTTTTTTTTTGTTTTTTTGTTCACTTTGTGACCACCTTTAAAGTGAAAGTGATGCACAGTTTCTTTGTGATTTCGTCAAACGCAGACATGGTAAGGCACAATAATAAAATAAAATTATGCACTTACCACGTCTTTGTTGTGTTGAAATCCTGTTCGTGACGCCAAATTGTTGTGGATTTTCGGAGCTGATGCACTGGCAGTTGTCAGTTTGAAGAAGAGAAGACCAAACCAAACTTCGTATGATGATTCTGGGAAAACTTTAATGAAGAACCTTGCAAGGGAGAGCGACTCAAGGGACACCTCCTGTTCGTACGGTGTCCCCAAACTCGTCTGACCCTCACAGTCCAAAACCAGCCTTTAAGCCAATCATAGAAACTAGTTCGTCAGTTCCGAATCATAAACCTATGACCTAAATCTGTATCTTTGGTTTGTCTTGTTGCGTCTGATGATGACCTGCATTCTGGCCTTGGTTCGCCTGTGAGGCTCCTGGTTTATTAAACAACATGTGTTATCTTCTGTTTGAGAGAACAGAAGAGTACAGCTTGACATTCTGTTGTCCTGGTCAGTTATGGAATATCCATAACAGATAACACACAGTCTTCTCTTACTGTCCACATATAACATGAGCCACTTTTTACATTTGATGATTTTACTGCCAAATGAAAGTGTATTTGTTTCAAATAGTAGTCATTATATATACCTCAGGTTGTTGTGCGCCTATGGAAATTAAATCAAGTTATCTAATTATTATGGTTTTAGAACAATGACCCATCAAAAAAGGTTAGTTCTATGGCACAATTTACCCCAAGGTGCTACCATTAAATACGAATATAAAAATGTCACAAAATCAAACAATTTTGAGATAATTTCGAATTTTATTAATGCTATTAATTAAACAAAGGCAAAAACTCATACTTTTAAGTAAAATGATATGTTTGTGTCTTGTTGTTTAACATGTTACCTCAACAATTTTAGTAAAGATTAAACTGTGATCTTTGTGTGTTACTGTAGCTACAGAAAGAATATGTGTAAATGTGCTTTTGTGTATACAGACAGGTGACAAATTAAAGGAAAAACTGGTCCAGGTCTGAGTGTTTGAGGTGTTAGACAGCACTCTCCACCACCATCATCACAACAAATGAGGGAATATCTTTTTGAAGAATGGTGTTCATCCCTCCAGAAGAGTTCAGAGACTGTAGAATCTATTCTGGTGGTCCAACACCTTACTAAGACACTGTATGTACGACATGTTTGTGTTTGGCTTCAACTTAACATTAGTCAACAATTAGGTATTTATTCATAAACATTGTAGCACTTGTAACAGGGATCAAACATGAACAGTGTCTCTAGTCTCCAGAGTATCAGAAAATAATTTTGGGGGGTAAATTGAACCATTGACTCAACTTGCCCCACAACCTCAGTGGCTCAGATCCACAGTTATACTAAGTTTATGACCTTATCTTGTAGCTTACACTGACTTAAAATAAATTATCTTATCTTTTTTATTTAAGATACAAGACTGATAACTTAAGTTATCAACAATATATATATATATATGACATACAAGTTGTTTTCTGGTTTTGGTTTAATTTTGGCGATTTGAAGAAGAAGGAAAAGCACTTGAATTTCTGTTTTAATTTGGTAACACTTTATAATACAGCCTGCGTTTTAAAGTGTAATTTCCCAACATTTACCATGTAACTTCCCAGAACTTATGGTGTAATTTTCTGGCATGAATCAGTACATTACTTATGTTTATGTGTACTAAAATCAAATTTTTTGCTCAGCTAAGTTCACACTGTTCCCCAGTCCTTACTCTGTAGGTACAGACTAGTTACCCTATAAGTACATGGTAACAACAGGGAGCGGGCTGGATTATGTTCTCCCGTCCTTACTGAGCTGTTTGGTTCTGTTACCTTTCATGTCACAATCTAACAACATGCAACGTGTCATTAACAACACACCAGACCAACATTTTGAACAGACAATGAGAAAACATTATTGAACATGATTACATAGAATGTTTCATTTATAACTTCTTAACTATATAAACTACTATTATACAATATAAATATTCTATATAAATTGTACTATATAAAACTTAACAGAAACTATATATAAAACTATATATAAAACTTAAACAACAATAACTCTTAACTTATCTATCAAAATGTGGTTATAAAATGATTAATTTTAGTAAAAAAAAAAAAAACAAACAAGAACAAAACAGGAAACTATGTTTAAATTGCAAATGTAACAGACCAACAACAACAACAAAAAACAATTTTCAGGTACTTTGTTCTTATGTTTTACATCACCACTTTAGTGGGAGGAGTTCATCAAAATTGCTGTTGGTTTAATGACACGTGCGAACCGACAGATGACAGTTTGCCTTCACTGTCAGATCTTTTAAATCCAAACTTAAGACCTTCATAGAATCACTGTAAGTACCCTTAAATTTTAATAGTGTGATAAAATTGTTAACTTTGTCTGTTACAGTTCCTTATGTATCACTTTGTTTTTGTTATTTAACTGTATTTTTCATTGTTCTATAAAGCACTTTGGTCTGTTTTAAATGTGCTCTATAAATAAATATGACTTGACTTGATGTTACCCCCAAAATGCACAAGAATCATTCTGTTCATACTGAAATCATGTTCAAACACTGAATACATTTTTCAGTAAATAGATCATGTTATTAAAAGAGACATTATCCACAGTCTAACCCTGAGTGTCTGAGGTTAATGTGGTTAAAGATAATTGGACTTATGATTCAGATTTTCTTCTGATATGATTAGTTTTTCCTATGAAAACTTTATATGGTTGTAATTCATGACATAAAATGGAGAAATGAAAATTAGCTAGTTTAATAGGTAATTCATCTACAAAATAGTTACATTTAAGACAAAATTAAATTCCACAACATTACTAAACAAATATTTGGTATATTTGTTCCACATGCTACTTTTGTTATTTAGAACATTGATAACCCAATTAATTTTAAACTATTGTTAAGTGTTTCATAATCTAAGACCTCCAGGCCTTTATTATATTTGCTGTCATACAAAATATCTCTTTTTAAGTAATGAGGTTTATTCTGTGAATTAAATATTCTATAAATTTCAGTTGGCATATCAAAAGAAAGTGATGCATACAGACCTGGAAAGACCTTCAGCCTTTGATAAACAAATTCTTCCTTGTAATGATAAATCTCTAGATAACCATGTATTAAATCTTCCTTTGGTTTGGTTAATAATTGACTCAAAATTCAATTTTGCATGTATTTTTTCATCTTCACAAGGTGTAATCCCCAAATATGAGACAATATCTTTTACCTCTATGTCATGTAAATGAGACAAATTACAAACTTTTAGAGGGAAAAGAAAACAGATTTTTTGGCATTAATCTTCAAACCAGATACAACAGAGAAATGTTCAAAACTCTGTATGTTTTGGGAATTTTATCTTTGTTCCTTAAAATAATGACTAATCATCTTACAACTATTTTCACAACTTTCTTGTTTTTTCCACTGCAAACCAAACATGGACATGCATTGATAATAAAATTATTATTTTCATAAAATGCAAGTGTACCAATAATTTCGGTCACGTCAGTTTCTCTCTGACCTTTTATAACCAAACGTCCCATCAAGGTCACTCAGGTCCGCTGACCAGTTGCTGCTGGTTGTCCCAGTTGCAGCCATTTTTAATCTCTTCTTAAAATACATCTTTATTCCTGGGCTTTTAACTCAGCATGACAGTTGACTTTCTTTGTCTAAATGTGCGTCATCAATAAATTTGACTTGACTAACACGCCTGGTTATGGATCCAGGCATCATGTAATTGGTTTATGACATTTAAATACAGAATACAACAATCAGATGTAATTTTTTTTTTTTTTTTTTTGTACGTATTGAATCCGCAGTAGAGCAATTAAATTACGGGTCGCTTGTGTTTATTTCGCTCACAATTGATCGCGTCACTGTGCGTAAAAGAGCTGACTGGTCAATAGAGTGAGAGACATGATGCACAAAGCTTTGTCCCTCTAACACATCAGGCCGCAACATCATCTGATCTCATTAATCTTTATTTTAAGGGTGTTTGTCCTGGAGTGAAAACATTATGATGCTGAAGTCCTTCCGCAGCCTGTTGACGGCTCTTTATTTAAAATTGTGTGGCTGTGTTTCCTTCTCTTTGTTAGGTTTGTTATAAATATATTGTTTTTGAGATGTTGGTGGCGGATATTACATTTGTTCCTGCTGCAATTAATTATACAGGAAATACATAAAGCAAACTAAAATCTAATGTACCGTCAGCGCAGCTGACTTTATCTTCTGTCAGTGATGCTGTAACAGGACATGTTCAGGGTGTTTTCATGTATCATGGTTCATGGGTTGCCTCTCTTTTATGTGATTATTGTGTGTGGATTCGGTATCATATCAACTATTCTCACCGGTCCGTGCAGTGTTGCCCACCAGAGCCTTTCTGTAACCGAAACCCACAATCCAATTCGTTCTCACCCACTCCAAGCCGTGATTGGTCAGCTGTGCTGCTTTAACTTCTCTCTCTATCTCTCTTTTTACATTCCTGACACAACCTGAGAAACAACAAACTCTCTCCAATCCAACTCAACTTTCTCAGCTGCACGGATTTACATTTACAGGTGAGTCAAATAAGAGCAAAAATATAATAAAAATTAGAACTATTCTGATTGAATATGTTTACTTATGTTCCAGTAGTATCTTTGAATCTATTTTATAACAATATTCAACTCAACTCAACTTTATTTATATTGTACTATACACACAACACAGTTGATCCAAAGTACTTTACAGCACACAGAGGAAAACAAAACAAAATAAAGACAAAAACACAATAGAGGCAAAGAGAAAAGTAAAAATGAAAGAGTGAAGAAAAAAATTAATAATAATAATAATAATAATAATAATAACAACAACAATAATAATTAAAGCTGCAAGCAGCGTTGAACGGGCCTTCGCACCCTTGCGCACGTCGGGGCGCGGTGCAGTCCAAGGGCTTCTGTCACGGGCATGTAGACGTCTCCAGACCTGGGCTGACAGGTCTGATTTTACAAACATGTGAAATTTGGTGCAGACTGGAGCATGTACAATAAAGTTATAGCAACTTCCTCTGTCATGGCGAGACATGAAATCTCAACGGTGTGAGGATGAGAATTTTCTGCAGGGTGAGACATGTCTGTCTTGCTCACACCTGTGTCATCAAAATCATGCAAGTTTTGTGCCCATTCACTTTCATTTCAATTAGTAAATTGAAAACTTTTGACGAGTTTGTGTGTAAAACAAATTCACTTCCTAATTTTCATCGTCTGTTTTTAGAAAAGGAAAGACTTTTAACCCACATGACCTGGTCAAAGTTTGATTGACATGTGTACTGTCAGGTGTGTAGAGACAATAAGTAACTGCAGCTGGACACAGAAAAATACTCATATATTTGAATGGAGAGTGTGAGCGAACCACTAGGTGCTTGGGCCCCAATAAAACTGCAGTACAGAGCTACAAATTTTAGTTTGATTTTATTTTTCTGCAGCATTTTATCACTTAACTGTCACTCTCACTCCATTTTTTCCCTTCCCCTCATAGGTCATCCCTACTACTGAATTATACATTCAGTAGACTCATAATTATTGTAAAATAAATGATAACACCAAACTTCATACAAAGTTTGTATATAATGTACTGTATGTATATAGACCTTTCTGCTGTATCCTTCAAAAACGAGCTACATTTAACCGTGACACCCATCCCCCCACTTTCTTCCCTCCTTCTCCCTCTCAGCTGGAGAGAAGGATTTCAGAATACTCTTCTTGTGAAATATCCTCATAAATCCCATGACTATGGCCAAATCCTACATTAAAAATCACATTTTTTGTAGGAAATTTCGTCGCAAATCAATTGATACAGGTTTGAAAGTGGTCAAACATATAGTTTAGATATCAGAACCATTTGTTTGACACAAAGTCCATGCCTAGAGATTGCCTCCCCATAGGTTTACATTGTAAGGTGTGATGTGGCACTACAAATTTCAGGGCTTACAATATCTAAACCGTTCGAGTTATAACAAAGTTTTTAATAACTTTTGTTCAGCACAGTGTCATAAGTCATGTATTCAAGTTTGAAGCCGATACCATTAACGCCCTAGGAGGAGATAGCGTTTCTTGGGGGTCCAAAATTGGTGCAAAGTCGTACTTTGATGGGCATATTGCGGACTTCCTGTTGTATTTAGGTCAGGGGTGTCGGCATATCATTTGTAGGTCTTGATGAGACGAATAATTGAGTTGGTTCAATCTCTCTACGACATTCCTATGGGCCGTGGTGGCCATTTTAGATACATAGGTGGCGCTATAGAGCACATTTTGGCACTTTGGGGTATAATTTTTACATTTTATCAAATTTTTCACCAGACCTGATATGCATGCCAAATTTGGTGAGTTTTTGAACATGTTTAGGGGGTCAAATTTAGGTCTGAAGTGGCGAGATAAAGAAAGAAAGAAAGAAAGAAACAGAACAGATACAAGAGGGTCTTCTCCCCTTTGGGGCTCAGGCCCTAATAATGGTCACACAAAGCACACAAAGACAACACAGACATACAAAGACTTCAGCAGAAAACCCTGAGCTGGTTAAGTTAGTCACAGTTGAAGCTGTAACGAGTAACAGTGAGTTTTAAATTGTCTCTTGAAAATCTGAATCAACGGAGAGAATTCATAGTTTTGGGGCGGCGATGGAGAAAGCCCTGTCCCCAGAACACGTAGTCCTGGATCTGTGGACAGACTGAAGATCTCAGCTCTCTGACAGTGTGTTATGGGGACAGGAGTTCTTTGATGTCAGAACGGCAGAGACCATTTAACCCTTTAGGTTTAGAATTATAGCTGACAGGGAATCAGAGCAGGGAAGCAAGGATGGAGAGATGTGGTCTCTTTTTTGACCTTGTTAAATCTCTTGCTGTAGTGTTCTGAACTATCTGGAGACGCGATAGTTCAGAACACTACAGTGATTTTTCCCTCTAAACTTCTCACATGCTTTCATTTCAATAAATGTTCAAATGATCCAATATTTCAGCAAAAATCAAAGATTAGAGAAAAAGTCCAAAAACTGAAAACAGATTTGTGTATCAGAACTTTGTTTTTTCTTCTTTCCTCTCCCATTAATCATCTCACCACCCCTCAGATTTATCTGCTGACCCTTTGGAGGGGCCCGACCCCTAGGTTGGGAACCACTGGACTAAACTAGCTAACTGTATATAAAGTAGTGTAAACTAGCTCCACCTCCAGCAGCTACAACAGTAACATGCTGCTCTAACACTGATGCTTCACTATTAATAATCTAATGATGTCATATATAATAATATATCAGTCAGAGGGACCAAACCACTACTTTTACTGCAATACTTTAACTACATCAAGCTCATAATACTTATGTACTTTTACTGCAATACTTTAACTACATCAAGCTCATAATACTTATGTACTTTTACTGCAATACTTTAACTACACTGTAAAAAAAAAAAAAATCATAAAAAAATGGTAAAAAGTCTGGCAGCAAAAGTTGCCAAACACTTACCGTCAAATAACAGTAAAAAAAACTTTTAGTTAATCTACAGAGATTTATTTTAAAAATTCGGATACTACATTTTTACAGTCCAACCATTATAAAATAAAAAGAAAATCTCAATATAAAACATTGCTAGAATGTTAAACAAATGTATAAATCTGCACAAAAAATGAAAAAGATTGCAGAACTACCTTAAAATTACCTAATTTAAATGAAGACTCTTGTTTTCATACAGTAATCTTGAAAACAAGATGTCCTTGTTGGCATGTTGCTTCAGGTAGCAGTGAGATGATGAAATATGATACAAGAAGTCCAGTTTGAGGGATAGATCCATGCGTTTGGAGATTATTCAGATTCCAAAACACTGCATAGCACTTTATAATACTGCAAGTCAGTATTTTACAACCCTGGCAAGTTTGTAAAGTCTGGAAACATGACTGCAAACATTTTTAT
>NC_058107.1:36901499-37043999 GCF_914725855.1 Thunnus albacares | reverse complement strand
GGCTAAAACATTTCCATAGTTCTGTCTATAAGGCCCCGGTCTGTCTGTTACAGAAGTGGGGGAGACAAAATGTATGTAAAAAATATTAATCAAAATAATACATTTATACAATTCTCTTTAATTATTGCTCTAACAGTGTTAAATTCTTTTCATCTTGTCTTTTAAAGTGTTTATTTCAGTTTTCTTTGATGTTTTTAATGTGCTCGATAAATAAATCTAACTTGACTCAACCAAATGACTACAAACTGACGAAATGACTCATGAGTAAAAGTCATGTAAAAGTACTTTGCTCACTGGATGACGACTAAATGACTCCAAGATAATAAAAAAATGGGGTCAAAAGGTCCAGAAAAAGCATGTTCCTTTATTCATTTATTTATTTTCAAACTAGTAGAGAGACAGGAGACATGAGATTATTTCCCATCACATTAATTTGTTTAACTAATCAAAAGAAACACTTGTGACTGAACACGCGAGTCATTTGTCAAACAGGAAGTTGGCACCATTAGCGATCTGCGTGTTAACAACTCTCGCAAATCTCATTTGTTAAATGCTCCCCCGGGTGGTATTCTAGCATTCGAGTGCTGGTTGACCTCCAGGAAAATATAATGCAGATGCCACGTGGGGTCTGCTGGCGTGCATGAATGAGCACTTGTGTAAAGCAATGCACAGAAAATGGGAAAAACAGTGAGTCAACAGCTGATTTTTTTGCTCCAGGGCCACTGATAGTCAGTTAATCAGACCATAATGAATGAATATGTACTTAGTAGGAAGCTGGAGGGGGGCGTTATGACGACAAACTTCATGTTTTACAGTTATCAGTCATCATGGTTTTTTTTCCAGTTGATTCAGGGCAGCTCTGATGAATGAACACTGTATGACTGCAGCCGGCTGGAACGTGTCCAAAAAACCCTGCCTGTGACCTACAGCCGTCCTGCACGCCGACGCTGTACGTCTGAATGAAGTGTTTGTGTTCATGCTGATAACAGAGCGCAGCGGATCCGAGGGTGAATCCAGAGGAAGCTCAGACTGTGATCACTATCACTGCGAGTTTTTCCCCTTCTGCTAACACAAAACAAAACTGCAGCGATGCCAATAATGTCCTTTATCTGGTGACATGATGATGACTGAAGAGTTATTCTCAAACACAGGCGATGTGGAGATGTGGAGATTTTTGCAGGCCAAAGGTGGAGTTTTCAATGAATCTCGGAAAACAAGTAAAGCTGCGTTATAAAAATGATGATTACACTGCGTATGAGTGTTACTGTTTTACATAAATCATGACGAATTGTTCCTGTCTTGTACTGCAACATCAGCAGACTCATCAGCGAAGGTTAAAGAAAGTTCAGCATTATATTTGTAAATTCATTGGAGAAAGGGTGAGACATGTCATCTGGAGGTCAGTTGAGCAGGATGGTTCCTGGACGGGAGAACTGAAAACAAACATGACGTTATTGATAAGTCTGTATTTGAAGAAAAGAACTGTTAACGCCCACTTAAAGTGTATAAAACCCTGTTATAAGCACTTTTTCTTTGTAACCTCACCCTGTGTGTTGCATTGTGAAACGCTCCTTCTTGTACAAGAAAATAAATTCTGTTCAATTTTGATACTTTGGCTCTGGTCTCTATTGTTTAATGGTCATTACGAAGAAATTCTTTTAACAAGCTGTTTAGTTTTACTGTTTTACAGTGTTATTTGTATGTTTCAAAATCCTACTTTACAGTTTCAGTTTGTTAAACTTAAATCTCTCTGAGTGGACTCATCTGACTGTCTAGCTGTCTTTCTATTATCAGGACTTAACAACTCATAACCTGAACATTTGAGAACTTTTAGTGTAAAGCCGGTCAGTTCTACGGTGGCCCCTAAGGACAAAGCATGCACAGGATTGAAGCACAAACATTAAGAGAAACATGGTCCAAATCCTGAAACACTTCAAATACCAAAACACATGCTTTCACTTTTGTATGTGTTTTAGTATTTAGTATCTGTTGGACCAATCCCAAGCGACAGCCCTTCAAGCTCTTCCCGCTCCCCTTCAAATACCTGGAACTTGATTTATTCCCACCTACTGCAGGCTGCCAAAATTCAGCTGCAGAGCACGTGAAGGACAGTTGATACAGAAATAGAAAGCAGGACTTTCCCAGAGTGGATAAGACCTCTCTGATATGACAAAAATGTAGACACAGTTATCTTCAATCGCTGTAGAATTAAAAAAAGCTTCAGCAGCTGAGTCGTGATGGAGTTTGTTCGCTACACAGCAGCTGCCTTAACCTTCTAATTAGTTTAAGAAGTTAATTCACTCAAATCACAAAATGTTTCTTCTCTCCTCCCTCCAGCAGCATCTATCCAGGCATATGGTTTTAGCTTTTTATTGTCCAGGTTTTGAGATTTCATGTGTCTTTTCAGGCACAGTGTCCAGTTTTTTCAGGATAATCCACAGACCTCGATGTGAAATGTTTTTATTGGAGCAATTTTCTACCAAAACAGCTTCTTCTTCTTCTTCTCCTGCATGCAGATAAAACTAATGGAGAGAAAGATTTTTGTGTGTGTGATTTGGATGACTCTGTGTTTTGGGGAAGTACATTTGTTTATCTCCAACATGAATAGTGTCTTTGTGTGAGGAACAGAAATGGGGCCGCGGCTGCAGCCAGCTGGACTGAGTTCATCTGTTAAATAATCTGATGATTCACCAGGTCGACCTGCGTTTCTATTCCAAGCGAACGCCTCAGCGTATCTGTACACCGTTAATCAACTTCTTCTGTTATTGTTAAAGTCCATGTCGGCCTCATCCCTCTTTCTCCTGCTCACTGCCAGTTTTTTTTTCAATCAATCAATTAATTATTTGGCGTAAAATGTTAGGAATTAGTGTCATAATATCCCAGAGTCAAAGACAACAGTGTTATAAAACAGAGAAGAGAAGCAAATCTTCACACTGAAGAACCTGCAAACAGAGAATGATTGATTTTTTTTTTTTTTTGCTTGATAAATGACAATTAATTAAGGTCAGTTAATTTTCTCCACTAATCAATAAATCAACCAATTGTTTTGGCACGACTCATAAAGAAATTAAATCTGTAGACTCGAGTGGATCGTTTTAAATGTCATTTTCACTGCTAAAACTCATCATTTTCAAAATAAAAGCTAAAGATCTTTAGTTGCGCAGTTAAAAAGCTGACAGATGCAAATATATTCAGGAGGAAAACTGGTTGTGTGATCTGGTTGATTTGCATGAAGTGGAGAGTGAGTCCCATTTTCTTCTGTTACTGTACAAACTACGATGAGTTAAGAGAGATAATTTTCCGTGAAAAGGCTCCAAAAAAACATCCTGGTGTACAGATGTTCAAAGATTTAAATGTCTGTTTGATTTTAAAATGTTTAAGCTTGTCTCAAAAGCCTGGAAAAGAAGATAATTAGTATTTACTCCAGATCTGTAAAGTAAATGTTTGAGTCAATGATTTATGAATTTTGTTCACAATCTAACAACTTTAAAATAGAATCTTTTGACCTTCCTTGTCTACAACAAAATTCATTCATTAAAATCAAACAGCCATTGCAAATTTTGAACATCTGGAACATTTGAGGGTTTTTTTTTTTTTTTGAGTCATTTCATGGCAGATCATCTCTCTATACTCATCATTGCTCGTACAGTAATGAAGACATAAGACTCACTTTCCACTTTTCACACATCTGTTTTTCTCCTGAATATATTTGAATCTGGCAGCCGCAACACTCAGAGGAAGAACAGCAGCTCCCATCTTAATATCTTTAGCTTCTGGATAAGGTGCTGACCGAGTTTATAAAAGTTCAACATGTCACACAACTCTTCTCCGACATAACATGTTTCATTTCACAAAAATATGTCTATTGCTCATCATAAGAAATCGGAAACAACCTCAGACACAACGCTGATGAAGCCAAATGAGCAATTTTAGTGCAGTAAGAAGAAGAATTCCTGCTGCAGTCTGTCTGTGGAGGATGTGAGTGTGTTATGTGCGTGATCGGAGTGACTGGTAATAGACTATTAGCAGAGCGTCAGGAGGAGGCTGGATGAGAAGATGAGGAGGAGGAGGAGGAGGAAACTGATGATAAAAGGGGCGCCCGATGACGTTGGTGTTTACGGTCTGTGGGGGTCGGAGCTGCTCTCGCTGCCAGATTTGGGAAAGTTTACATGTGTGAGTCAGAGATGTAAATGTTTGGACGGTGAGATGAAGCCACTCTGGTTTCTGCTGGTTTCTGATGTTTGAGATCTATTATTAGACTTTCTCTTCTCTCTGTGGATGAGTTCTTCTCTCTTGGACTGATCTGTCATTGTGTCTGTGTTATATATCTCAACAACTACTGGATGGATTGTTATGAAATTTGGTTCACAGATTCCTGGTTCCCAGAGGACAACTACCTACTGACTGTTCTCATTTAGCACCACCATCTTTTCTCTTTTGTCCGATACTTTAAGAGTACTTTATGACCAAATACTACCTGCTAAACTGATGACATTCCCATCCGCCTCAGCTGTACTTGGCTACTGATGTGTTCAAACCAAATGCAAAGTGAATCTTTTGTGCAGTGCGATTACGTACAAAGTCAACGTAAAGACACGAGCGGACACGAATTTGCGCCAGGTGATGCGAATAGATGCGAATCCACATCCAGTGCATCCAGTTGAAAAGGTTTGAACTTGAAATGTCAAATTATGAATGTACTTCATGAACATACAGAGAGGAGAGGAGGACTGGAGGGAGATAACAGAAAGAACAAGAGAAAGAACTGAACACAAACACACAGAAACAACTCCTGTTGCTAGCTAGCTTACAGCTAATGTACAGCTAATGTGTTCTGGCTGTTTGGAGCGAATAATGTGACGGCCCCAGAGCCTGTTTGTTGCCTTTGCTGCCTTTGGTCCTGTGGTTTGTGTCTGTGTGTTTGCAGGTCCTTGGATGGGTGGAGCCGATGCCATTCGAGTTCTAACTGGGAACACCTGGCCAGTGCCCCAGAAAGCATTTAAACCCGCCTGCCCTGATTCCAGTCCCTCTCTGATCCCTTCTCCACTCACCACACTGTGGTTGTCCTTTGCGTTGCCTTTTTGGTTTTGTTCTGCACTGACAACACGCACCTCACATTATATAATACATCCACACACTTCCAAACACCACTGATACTGACTTCCACAACCCCTTACTTTAATAAATTTCAGTTTATTATTGCTGAGTTTGGGCGTGTGTCTCCCTCCTTTCTTGTGGCCTGCGAGCCGGTCGTAACAATAAACAGAAAACATCCAGCAGTCAAACTCACACGAGTAACACAAGGTGAAACATTTGCCTCCTCTCTGTACGTTTATGAAGTACATTCATAAAGTCCTGTGATACGCACAAAATTTTCACTCAAGTTGAAACATTTTCAACACGGATGCGTATTCGTGTCAGTTCACGTCGCCTGGGGCAAATTTGCATCTTCTCGAGTCTTTGCATTATTGACTTTGTATGTAATTGCACCGTGTGAACACACTGGGGGTCAACATAGAACACAAGACGTAAACACTGTTGAAGCCATTCAATCCACTCCGACTCTGACCTGCAGCGTCCTCAGAAGCAGCCGTCTGTCTTCACCAGACTGATAAACCAAATTAGTTTTCATGTCGGCTCCAGGAGAAGAAATCGACAGTATTTGTATTTATTGATTCATTGATTTTATTTGGCCGCCCACTGTAGCGAGTAAGGGGAATCTGCCTGTGTTGAAACAGGCAAATTCACAGGCTGCCGTTAATACGTTTAGAAGCATGAACAGTGATTTAAACAGCTGTCTGTGCAGGTTACAGTTCACTAAACACAACAGAGGGAAAAAAAATAGACTCAGAGCATGAAAAAAACCATGTTGAGTGTTTTTTTTTTTTGTGGGTTTTTTGTGTTTTTTTGTGACACATTTCTCGGATTCAGTGTAGATTGATGCATTTGATAAAATGGAAGCGTATCTGTTCTGTGAGACACTTGAGTGACGTCTTGTTTTTATAACATGATGACATAAAATGAGTTATTGGACTAACTTTGTAAACTAATTATCAGACAGCCACCCCCCTTTATTTACATTTATTTTCCAAATCTTCTGACCGTCTGAGCCTAATTTCTTTAAACTTACTTGAAGGAATAACACGCTCTTCATTTGCAAAAAAAAAAAAATGTTTTGAATAATAAACTTTTTTTCTGATAAAAAATCAAACATGAAATACTTCCATGAAAGCATAAATCATGACATGTGTAAAGCTTGTCTAAGAATGCTAATAATAATTCCTGCACTGTGTTCAGTCACACACTGACTTGACTCCTGTCAAGTTCCTGGAGGAGCTTCAAATATTTCTCCATTCTGGCTGTTTATAAACAGAACAGAAACCATTTTCCACTTGTCAGGAAGGTGTTTCCCCCCTCGTGATGCAGCGACAGGATTGTGTTTCCTCTTTGTTGAGTTTATTTGACATTGTGTCATTTCAAAGTAGCAGGTTGATTGATATCTCACTTCCTGTTCGTGTAAAACAGCGAGTAAAGTGTTGTGTTATTTACAGTCTGCAATAACTGTCACTCATCACTACGAGCCGCACACATCACATAACACGCTGACAGCTCCGACTGCGTTATTATTAAAAAAATATATCGATTAAAGCTGCTTTAATTATTCTGTAGTCCAAGAAAAGTTTGCTGAAGAATAAAAACCTAGATAGCAGCAGTGACATCACTTCCTCAGTTTAGTTTGATTAAATCAGTTAAATTAGTTTTGGGCAGAATTTGTAAAGATGATGATGATGATAAAAATGAAATATTTAACAAAACAGAAATGTATTTGACTTTTATACGTGTGTTTAGTTCAGTTTTCTTTTAATGATTTCAATAACGATAAAACGTCATTTATTCATTAAGTGATTTTCAGACATTTACAGGGAAAAAAAGCTGCGTTTTAAAAGAATCATTTTAAACATATTGACACATAAAGTTCTCAGTGATAATTAAAAAATAAAATTTGTGATGGTCAGTCATCACATAAACCACCACGACAGTCATTATTATGAACTTCTGTATTTGTTGTGTTTTCAGGATGTATTTTATAATGTTTATTTTCTTGTCATCCTTTATTTGTTTAATAAAACGTCGTTTTGTTGTAGTATTTGTGCCTTTACACTAAATTTAAATTTACTACACTTTTATACTTCACACTGTGACACATAGTGTGGCCTGGGGGAACTATTCTGAATTGTTATCTGCTGTTATTTTCCAGCAACTTTACACTCATGTTATGACGTTGGAGGAACTGTTTGTGTGTGTGTGTGTGTGTGTGTGTGTGTGGTGAATTGCCATCTTTGTTTTAGTGTACACAGCCTCTTACGTCATCACACACAGGGTGAAAGACGGGGACACTCCGGTCAACACAGGAGGAATGAGAGGAACTGCAGACAGGAAGTGATGTCGAGTGTGAAATGACGAAACGACTGTTTTGAGGGCGAAAGAACGAAAAGAAGAGAAACAGCTTCACCTGCTGGATGTTTAAAGGAGAGGATGGAGAGAGAGGTCGAGAAAATACAATAAAACACATTTAAAAGTCAAAAGACTGTTTTCTGAAAATGTTTTTTATCAGGATAAACCCCTTGAAATGTATCAGCTGGTTTTCAAAGGGTCCCGAACAAACACTCACAAAACAGATGGTACAAGACACAATAATACATAACACAACAATGTTAATAATGTAAGTAACAAAAACAGAAGAGTTACAACCTTAGACGAGACACAGTCGACAGAGATAGCATCACTGAAAACAGGAGATTTTTGTTTTAAGATTTTAAGATGAGAAAACAAACCAGAGCGGATGTTTACGGGTAATTTATTCCAACCAGATGGAGCCTGAAACAGAAAAGCTCAGTTTTACCAACTTCCTTCCTTAGATAGACAGAGTTTTGTCTGTGAGATGATGGACGAAGAGATAAAAACCAAACAAAAAGAAAGTAAAATATATAACTTTCATTATTTCACCGGTAGGAAAGACGCGTTGATGGATTTAGTGTCACACACTTGACAAACAGAGAAAAGGAAAAAGAGAAAAAGTCTCACTTAACTGCTGGAATATTTGATAGTTTAAAACATGTCGGTCTGTCTGACATTCATCAGATATACAGCGAATCTAAAAGGAACGAAGTCTAAACTCAGGATTTTTATTTATTTATTTATTTTAAACACATTTTATTAAATGTTTGGTCCATAACAGCAAAAGAAGGAGGCACAGCACTTATATAATAAGAGAAACAATATAGTGAAATAAAATCAGAATTATTGGTAGGTGGATTCATTTCACGCCCAGTGTTCCCAATTCAGTCAGAATTCCTCAGAAGTCCAAATTATATTTGACTCTCAGAGATTCCAACAGTTTCTTCCATTTCTGCAGAAAAAGGTGAGTCCTGCCATCGATACGGTGTCCTGTATTTTAGATAGAAGGAGGTCGGGATGTGCTGAAAGCCCAGTATTTGTATTTGTTGAGGCAGCAAAATTACTTGTATTTGTATTTGTATTCGAATAAAAGTGGAAAGGGGCTTAAAAATCCTGTTTTTGTATTTATACAAAAGTTACAATAAGTGTTCATGAATAAACTACCTTACGAAGGAGGTCCCCACACCGGGTCTCGAACTCGAGTCTCCCAGATCATAGACGACTGCGCTAACTACTGAGCTAAAACTTTACTCATCGACTCACTGCAGACAGACCTCTACCTATTTATACACCCATAACACACAGACAGCACAGTGTGTAAGATGTAGAAGAACTTCAAAGGTGATTCTTGCTTTGCACGTTTCATTTATTGCCTATTTTTTACAACCTAACTTTGTGGAAAGGAGAAGAGGAACAACAGGTTATGGAGAGTCCGTTGGGACTATCTTACCCCTGATAGACGTAACAGCGGAGCAGAGGAGAGACACTGAGATAACGATGTAATCAACCTACAAACTGATATTTCACGTTTTTTTTTCTTCCCTAAAACAAATAATTTTTAAAATATTCATATAAAACCCACTATTTGTGCTTTGCCGAATAACGTATTTGTATTCGCGCACACCCCTTGACGGAGGGTCATCCTCGACCCGCTTCACCCCGATGACTTTCCTCAACGACATTAAAAATGATTGAACAACTTGTTTGTATTGTTTGAGAGAATCGGGGACATTTCAGCAGATATAGAAGCAGATTTGCTGACACCTGTCACCTGTTGGTGCATGTTGCCCTCCAGAAGAACTGAACTTTGTTGCATTTCCACAAGCGATGCAGTCTATAGTACTTACATGAGTTTTACATTTGGGTCAATTTGGTGAAATTCCTGTTTTATACTTACTATTGATATACAGTGATAAATAGATATTATGTAGGAAAGTATATTGTAACTCTTGATATTTATTACAGATTGAAATTCTGGAAGGAAATTTACAAAGAATGCTCATCTAATCAATAGCCTCCATGTAGACTTACCTTAAAAATATTAGATCAGAGTAAATAGATTATAAAATTACATTAAATAAAAGTTCATCATTCGGTCCCCAAAAGGCCAAAAGGCATCTCTTCTTTTTAATGGAAGATCTCCTGATCTAAATGAATAACAGAGAAAATGTTTTTAATGTGAAACTCTGCTGCCACCTGCTGTCTAAAACACACACACACACACACACACACACACACACACACACACACACACACACACACATACACAGCTCTCTGTGTGTAGTTTCATAAAACACAACTTTACAAAAAAAAAAGAGCTCATAAAAACTAAAACTGTTAAAGTCTTCAAACTAGTTTTTGAGTCCCTCTTCAAGACCAGGACCACAAGATGGAGGATGGAGGACTTCATGCTGGACTTCACTGCTGCACATTTACGACTCATTTGCAATTTATCAGATCATGTAGACCCAAATGAGGTGGAGTTAATCTTTGTTATAACAAGAATGTTTTCTCAATAAAACAAGGTATTTTTGCATTATGACAATAAAAATGAAAGAAGTTCTGTGCTGCTGAAAGATGATACTCTTTTTATGTTGGATTTGAAACTTGAGCAAAAACTAAGTTAATGGACGTGAAGAATTTCAGTTTTGAGGTACTTGTACTTTACTTGAGTATTTCCATGTGATGCTACTTTCTACATCTCAGAGGGAAATATTGTACTTTCTACTCCACTACATTTATTTGACAGTTTTAGTTACTTTTCAGATGAAGATTTGACACAATGGATAATATAACAAGCTTTTAAAATACAACACATTGTTAAAGATGAAACCAGTGGTTTCCAACCTTTTTGGCTTTTGACGTCTTACAAAAAGCAGTGTGTAGTCGGGGTCACATTTCACATGTCTATGAGTTGTTAACAGCTCCACCAAATAGTGATTTTTCCCTCTAAACTTCTCACATGCTTTCATTTCAATAAATGTTCAAATGATCCAATATTTCAGCAAAAATCAAAGATTAGAGAAAAAGTCCAAAAGCTGAAAACAGATTTGTGTATCAGAACTTTGTTTTTTCTTCTTTCCTCTCCTGTTAATCATCTCACGACCCCTCAGATTTATCTGCTGACCCTTTGGAGGGGCCCGACCCCTAGGTTGGGAACCACTGGACTAAACTAGCTAACTGTATATAAAGTAGTGTAAACTAGCTCCACCTCCAGCAGCTACAACAGTAACATGCTGCTCTAACACTGATGCTTCACTATTAATAATCTAATGATGTCATATTGTGGTGTATTTTCATTAAAAGTCATTGGTGTGCTTGAAGACAATATTAAGCTATGCAGATTGATTTTATAAGTTTATAAGTAATAAGGGCTAGTGTGATACAATTTGTATTGGTGTAGTTATAATCTCATGAACCATATTTAATCACACTGTACGTATAGAGGCACGGTAGAAGAATCATAATCATACACTGGAGAAATTTGAGTGTGTTTGTATTACATGTCACTTTGCTGGGGTCTGCATTAAAGTCTTCACCTTTTAAAAAAAAAATACCCTCTGAAGGAGATCAAGAAATAAGGGTGTAAAATGACTAGAATAACTTATAAAAAATAAAAGGCCAGAAGACAACTTGGCAATAATGGTGTAAAATGATTCCCAATACTTATATATAAAAATTGGATATAATCAGGTAGAATTGAATATGCCAGTACATATCCTCAAACAGCTCAAAACCTGTTTTGAAGAGTTTTGACCAACAACGAGTGACGGAGATAAAAGATACATAATAATTGGTCAAAAATTAGGGAGGGTGGATGATAAGGTGTGACCTAAGCCGACCCAAGGGCATAAAAACAATGCCCCAAAGAAAAACCTTTGGAGTGATTTGGTTCTTTGTAAAAGTGCTGATTGCTCCCCTTTCATGCCGACATTAAAGAACACTTTGCTGCTTGGACCTCTGACTCCCTTTTTATTATCAAGAGAGAGTTTTTTGCTCTGGTACATTTTTCTGTAACAATTCGATACAACAATATATAATAATATATCAGTCAGAAGGACCAAACCACTACTTTTACTGCAATACTTTAACTACATCAAGCTCATAATACTTATGTACTTTTACTGCAATACTTTAACTACATCAAGCTCATAATACTTATGTACTTTTACTGCAATACTTTAACTACATCAAGCTCATAATACTTATGTACTTTTACTGTGGTAGGATTTTTCATGCAGGACTTTTACTTGTAATGGAGTATTTGTACGTTGCTGTATTGGTACTTTTACTGCATTAAAGTATCTGAATACTTCTTCAACCACTCTTGTACAGTCATCAAAAGACAGATAGGCTGACCTGAAAGAACAATTGTGTAGTCAAACTTATTATTAAGTACCACAGACAACCAATTTAAGTCCTTAAAGTTATACTTTAGAGATATTATCGAAATAAAACCACAGAAATCTTGTGTAAATGGTGTAAATGGAAGAAATCTCCATCTGTCCTCCGTAGTTCCCTTCGTAGGGCTCTTCTGCACATTTCCTACAACTTCCCACTTCTCAGATGTCAGACGGTCCGGGGGCTCATGTTGCCGTCCTCCTCCTCCTCCTCCTCCTCCTCCTCCTCCTCTGAAACGGGATGTGATGTAAATACACAGCAACTTCTCTTTTTTTCTCGTTCCTCTCTCTTTGGAGTGTGCGGATCTTCTTCTTCTTCCAAGACATTTGTTGAAGCAAAAGTAGGAGACGCAAAAGAAGACAGACGGCAGACAGGAAACCTTCAGGGAGTTAAAGTCACCGTTAGTTTTCTCCACCATGATCCTGTGAGATCCTCCGTCTCTCCCCCCTCCCTCCCTCCCCGCCACCGACAACACTCACACGAGCTGCCGCACCGGACTCAGAGAAAAACGGAGAAACCCGGAGAGAAGCTCGCAGCCGGACAGGTAACCAGCAGCTCATTAAACAGCGTATGTGTCTGTGTTATAACAGTGTGAAGGAGGGAAGAGAAGCCGGGTGAAGTGTTCAGACTGCTGGAAACTTTGACTGCATGACAACAGAGCTGAGATCAGTGTCGGTGCTGCAGATGAGGCCTAAATGTGACATCTGAGATCTCAGCTTTGTTATCTGGAGGAGAAGATTTTTACAAACTTTAGTGTCAGCTCATACAGATGGTTTTAAAATTACAAAGGTGCAGAAAATCATATAAAACAGCAGACAAAAGCACCAGAGAAAAGTCAGGAGCTGCTGCTGCTGTGACCCTGTTATTTTAGGAATGATATAGAAATATATATATAGAAGCGTTCATGAAGGGTTTAAGAAGCCTGCAGGTCACAATTATAACTATATTATAGGATAAACGTTCATAAACACTCAGATTATAAATGTTGGTGTGATAAAAATTAGAGCTGCAACAATTAGTCAATAATCAATTAATGGATGAACAGAAAATTAATCTACTTTTTTAATAATCAAATAATCGTTTTAGTCATTTATTAAGCAGAAATGTTGATATTTGGATGGTTGAAGATTGTGAAGCTCCTCTGTGTCGTACACGACAAACTGAACATTTCTGAGTGTTGATTGATCAGACAAAACAAGGCATCACTATGAGCTAGTTAAGACGAGTATTTTTCACTATTTTCTGACATTTTATAGACAAATCAATTTGATCGATCATTAGCTGCAGCCCTAAATAAAATAGATATAACAGTTTTTAAGTAGACCATGGTTAGTATAAATTAAACATGTAGGTGAAATAATATCAAGCACAATACAGCTGATATAAACTGAGCTGCAGCTAACATTTCATTTCATTATTGATTAATCTGCCAGTTGTTTTCTGAATTAATCGATTCATCTTTTAGTTTGTTTATTTCAGTCACAGTAGGGACTCTTCCTGGAGCCCACAACTAAAAAAAACACATCCCTTACATTTCAGGCTGCAACTGATGATAATTTTCATAATTTAATCTGTCAATTATATCCTTAATTAATCTATAAAATTAGAGAAAATGGTGAAAACTTGTCCACAAAGATATTCAGTTTACTGTCATAGAGGACCAAAGAAACCAGAAAATATTCACATTTAAGAAGCAGGAATCAGAGAATTTGAGCATTTTTTCTTAAAAAATGTCTCAAAACAATTAATCAATTATCAAAATCAAATTTCTGTCAATCAATTTATCGATTAATCCACCAATCCTTGCAGATTTAGTAACATTCATACTCACAGTCAGACTCAACAATACATAACACAAACAAAACAACAAACAACATGTTTAGTTTATAAAATGTTAAACTGAAAAAATGCCGTTCACCATTTCTCAGAGCGCTCAGTGATGTCTGCGGTTAGCGTGTTTTGTCCAACCAACAGTCCAAAACCTGAAGATATTCAATTTATTGTTAAGAAACGCATCAAACTGTCACATTTGAGAAGCTGGATTCTGTAAATTTTGGGCATTTTTGTTTGAAAAAGGACTGAAACAATGAATCCATTATCAAAATAGGTGCAGATTTATTTTCTTTCAATCAACTAATCGATTAATCGACTAATCATTGCGTCTCTAATGCTGATGTTAGCATTTAGTCAGCTGCTAGCGTGGCTGTAGACTCTTAGTCTGCAGTGTTTTCATAAGGTGTGTGTGTGTGTGTGTGTGTGTGTGTGTGTGTGTGTGTGTGTGTGTGTGTGTGTGTGTTTTCGACTTTATGAACTGTGCTGTGTATTAGGTGTCATGTTTGGGTTATTTTGATGCTCAGAGCTCAGTCAGCTCAGTTTACCGGGAGGAACTGATGACTGGAGCAGAGTTTCAAACCTTTAAACACTCCTCTTCACTTTGTATCACTCCCTCTCAGCACTCAGCTCATAAAGTCCAACGGAAATCACATTTAATCTGTCAAAAATGATGTCAACATCTTTTTTTAAAAATACATTGTTAATATTTTTTATTATGAAGAAAAAGGGTCTTTGGGAAAATATCAGAAATGCTCCTTTTTGTCTCAGCTGACTGGAGGGGTGTGTCTGTGTTTGATTGACATCAGCTGGGGGGGGGGGGGGGGGCATGTCAGTGTTAGAGCAAAGACCAAACCAGCATCTAATGCGTCCAAAGTGACATTTGCAGGTATGTTTACATGCTGTTTAATGTGCTGCCGCTGAGCAGCTAATTGGCTACCTAGCATACTAATTGACATTAGCGGTGTGCTTTTCCCTGGTGAATGTTTGTTTGGTGGCTTGTTCAACAAACTAAGCTGCAGGACAAGACGTGTGTTCATGTTTGTAAGTTAGATAAGAAGGAGACTTTAGCAGGAAAGCTAATGTGGGTTGTTGTTCAGTCTGTGTCTCTTGTGTTGTGTAGCAGGATGCAATCAGGCTCAGTGTGACCGTCTGCTCTGACTTTGATAGAACGCCACGTTATAGCTTTATGCAGAGATTTGATTTGCTGTATCAAAATAAGGACTCCAGCTACATAAATAGATGATTGGACACTGTTGAATCATCAAATGAAAGCAAAACAAGGGGATGACATAATGAAACCAAAGAATTTTAAATATAAATTTCAAGTGTTTGTTCATAGAAAGTCTCTTGACTTCCTGGACTGATCGTTATTGTAAACGTGGCCCTGGTTGTTTTGGTCCCAAACAAAGAAGAAGTGAGTTCTGACAGCTGGTCATCAAGTCATTGATGAGTGATCATATCAGTCCCCTGGAGGTATATCTTAACAGCTTCACGTTTGTGATATGAGGCAGTAAAAATCTGATTTGGTGTCTTAAGAACAGACCGTGAGAGCTGCGTGGAGATGCAGAGAGTCCCAGTGTGATTTCACAACAACAGCAGCAGCTCAGTGTTTGGCTCAGACTGTGAGAGCTGACAACTCTGATCGCTTACAAAACAAACCCAAAACTACACAATGGAAGACATGTTGTTTCACACTCCTGCCAGTCAGCAAGATGGGATTCATTCAGGTGGATAGTAACACTTTTGTCTGTTCATGACTGGGATTGTATCTGTGTTGTGTTGTGACTGAGACTGAAAGAACATCCAGAATGAAACCAGGTCCAGGACTGTCCCGCTGCTGCCGGTTTATATTTCTTCACATGATGTTTTGTTCTGTTTAAAAAACAAGAAAAAAAAGTCAGTTTCACCTCTTTGTTTCAGTCTGTTTGTCTTTGACCATCAAACCTCCTCTGAGGTGAGCCACAGCAGGTTTGTCGTCATGTTTTCTCCCTCAGGGTAAAAAAGTCTCTGAAGTGAATTGATTTTCGAAACTTTCAAAATAATTTGTAATTTAAAACACAGATTTGCACTTAAGAGTTCCCAAACATTACCATTAGGAACAGAGTTTTATATCTTCAATATCTAAAACTCATTTTTATTCCTCTCATATGGTCAGTGTGTATGGACCAGAAGCAAGAAAGAGCTCCACAAAATTAACCAGATTGTAGTAGTTTTCAGGGCTGTCCTTCGCCTTCCTTCATTGTGATACAATTTAATCTACAATCTAGTATTATAATCTAGTGCTGCCATTAAACCACTGCAGAAGAAGAGGACACAAGATGACGTCATTAAAAGAGCGGCAGCCAAAGCTCAAACGATGGAAAACCATGTGGAAAACGTGATGGAAATATGACATTTCTGTTAGTTTCATGTATTCATTTGAGGAAGGTTACAGTCTCCTCATCGCTGCACACAGATCTGAAGTTTTCAGCTCTTCAGCGACGTTTAAGTCACATCAGAATCACAAACAGGTTTATTGCCAAGTTAGTTTTCACATACAAGGATTTAGCCTTGGTGTTGTGATGCATAACGGTCAAAATACAAGTACAGCAAAAGTCAAGCAATTATAAATATAAAATGAGAATTTAAAATAAAAAGATGAAAACATCTCTGCAATATTTAAAATGAAGATACAAAACATTGTCCTAGGAATGTGCCAGTGTTCATAGTATAAAGAATATACAGTACAAGTCAAAAGTTTGGACACACCTTCCCAATTCCTTGAATGAAATGGTCTTTCCAAACTTTTCACTGGTACTGTATGCGGTGTTCAAATAATAATAATAATACAAAATTTGCATTATAAAAAAGACACATGCTTAATATAGATCATGATTTATTCACTTAGTCTGTTTCCAATTCACTTTGTTGCATTTTTTTTTATCGATACGCACACTTTTCCATCTCAGCCAAGAGAAAAAACAATTTTGTGATATTTTCACGTCTTTATTTTTTGCATTTTCTTTAATGCACAAATTGAAAATGGCATAAAAACAAAAGATTGAAACACACTAAAACACACATACATATGTTGAAAGAAAGGAGGTCACAGTTGCATCTTTTCGGGGCGTCGGAAGCTGTGAGTCAGACTTAAACAACCGAAATTTAACAAGATGCTGTCTGTATTAGCATTATGTGTTAATGTGAGATATGTCTTTCTCATCAATGATCACAGGACCCACTGGATATTGAGATCACCAAAATTGAATCAACTCAACCTGAAGCCAACAAAGTGAGACCAGAAAACACAATCTCTTTCCAGCTAATTCCTTTGGCAGTTTAGATAAACTTTTCCAAAGACATGTAACAGGACATTATGTAACCATATAAAGTCTTTGACCCCCTTATCGGTCTCTGATGTGAGTGATGATGCGCTCATGATGCCGTTTCATACACACACCACACCAGCCACACTATGAAACACAAACACTTACAGGAATCAGTCAAAATGGCTTCTGGAGAAGTGGCAGCGGTTCCAGTGGATGCAGCAGATTACAGATGAGTGTAAATGAGCGTGTGAGTCGAGTTTCCATCTGCGAGTGGCTCATTAAACTATTAAGAAACCACACAGAGGATCTGAACATAGCTGCTGCTGCTGCTGAGGCGAGATGATGCAGACGGAAATCATTTGGTTTTAACAGGCAGGACTTTTAATGAGGCGATATAACATCCCATAGAAGCAAGATTATTTCCAGGATAAACTCACTGCAGGGACAATACGCTCTGATAGGTTATTTATCATCATAGCTCAGCCTTTTAGGTCAAGGGCATAACACTAAAGGCAGGGTCCAGAGTTGAAAGGGACATATTCTGATTTTTCTGGGTTTATATTATTTATATCCTGTTCTGATGTTAGATGTTCAGTAGTTCCAAAAACTTAGGGTGAACATATGTAGAAATGCTCCCTGCAAGTCAAAAGCCTGTTCTGAACGCTTTGTTTGCGACGCTTTTTTCCACTTTGCAGACAAGCTGACGTCAGCTCGTCAGACATGCCAATAAACGGCCATCTGTTCTGTAGCCTTGGTTGCTAAGGTTGTTGCTAAGGTTTTTTCCATGTGTTGTTCACGTTGTCCACACTCATATTTCAGATCAGATTCAGCTCCAACGTGTACAGATGGATTTGAGAAGTTGACATTTCGAGTAAAAAAACAAGAAAAAGTAGTGAAATCCTGCAACTATAGTTTGTTGCCACAACCTCCCGAATCACGAGAAGTCTCCTGAGAGGAAGCTTCCTGAAGCTGACCAATCAGAACAGAGTGGGTTCATCAGGAGGGGGGGGGGCAGGAGCTAAAACGTTTCAGACAGAGGCTGAACTGATGTTTTTAACTAGAAATCATGCAAAGATATTCCAGTAGAGCCCCGGAATATAAATATAGACCTGGAAATGGAGAATATGTCCCCTTAAGTTCTTGAATGCCAGTTCTTATCAGATCCTGGTTCTGGTTCTAGTCCTATTATTTACTTTGGAGAAAAAAAAAACATGTTAAAAACAAATGGCAGTTTTATTTTCCGCAGTTTTAGGCTGCCACAAACAGTCATTGGTCATAAAAAACAAGATCTTGTTTTGATTTTTATTGTAAATGTAAGCTGATTGCGGGACATTATGATTTTGACATTAATAGCAGGGTTGGTTCCTGTCTTTGAGTCAGACACTGAACGTAAAAAAAAAAAAGAAATTTGGCATCCGCACAGCAAAATACCCGGATTCAGGAAGCTCCAGCGCTAATGAATCACTTATCAAACATTCTATCTCTCAAACCCCGTCCTACTAATGTTAGACAAACACTCTGGCTATAAACCATGAGCTGGGTCGGCTTCTTTCTGCTCTGGATGTGTGGAGTTTATACATTCTGCCTGTTTCTCTGGGATTCCTGCAGGTGCTCCGTTTCCTCCCACAGTCCAGACATGCAGGTTCAAATAGTCCAGAGGTGTGAATGTGGTCGTCTGTTTATATTAGAGTTCTTCTACTTGACATGACTTTGGCAGTTTTGTTGTGTAACGTTTCAGGATGTAACGCTCACTATTTAATTAATTAAGAAATGTCTCTCTTTCTCTCTCAGACTGAAGTCATCTGTTCATCATGAAACAGATACAGCAGAGCTAATGCGCTCATTAATCTGGTGAATTTATGGTCATTAACTTTTTTTTTTTTTAGGTTTTGGGTCTCAAATTTGTCACGTCACAGTGATCTCATCTGGCTTTCTACTATGTTCAGTTTGTGCAAACAGTGAACTTGTTTTGAGGACATTTTTAAAGTCACAGAAGTCATTAATCTGAAGTAGAGCTGGAGCGATTTGTCAATTACTCATTAAGTTGCCAACTATTAAATTAATCACAAACTATTTTGATAATTAATTAATCATTTCTGAATATGTGAATATTTTCTGGTGTCTTTAGTCCTCTGTGACAGTAAACTGAATATCTTTAGATGGTCGACTGTTGGTCGGGACAAAACAAGACGTTTGGGGGTTGCATCTTTGGTTTTAGGAAACAGTGATCGACATTTTTCACCATTTTCTGACATTTTATAAACCAAACCACAAATCAAATAATAGACAGCAGCTTTAATCTAAAGCTTTTAATGCTGTTTGATGCCATAAATAAATGTTTATGGTCCTGCAGCTTCAGTTTGTCTCATCACTGATAATTCACAGAGTCTCCACAGAGACATGAGCTGCTGTTCTGTTCCCTCGACCTGCTGCTGACAGGATTATACCTGTGTGTGTGTGTGTGTGTGTGTGTGTGTGTGTGTGTGTGTGTGTGTGTGTACCATAAGCATGTAGGTGCATGTGCATCTGGAGTGCAGTATGGCTATACATGTGTGTTTTAAATGCCTCCAGGTGCATGCAGGTGTGTGTGTGTGTGTACATTCCTGTCTTCAGGGATTTCTAAGCAGCAGAGTCTCGAGTGACATGTTCACTATCAGAGTCATTACTGGAAAAATTCAAGGGCGTTGTCAAACCTGTGGTTGGTCTGAATCAGTGGATCAGTTGGTAAACTTGGTTTGGTTTCTTTTCACACAGAAAAAATCCAAGCGAACCAAATGCATCACTAAAAGACAGGTGAGAACGTTCTCTCCTCTCATTGGTCAGATGTGTCTGGGGCGGGAGCGAGAACGTAAACACAGGAAGAAGGTCCTGAAGAAGCTTCTATCTGCCCAAATATCAAGAAGACAACTTACTTGGTTGTTAGTTCAGGTCAGACCTCGACTCATTCTCCGGCTAGCTGCTAGCAACTGTTGATTTCACTCATCAACATCCCAGCGTGCAAAGCGCTCCTGGCTACAGCAGCCATTTAGCTCAAACTTGCAGCCTTGTAGTCGGTCTGATGGAGGTTGGATCACATTCCCACCACAAACGGACCAAGACCACTTCCTCTAAAGGGTCTTTGTGCGGTTGTTTTGGTACTAGTACAATTGTCACGTTGAAATCTGCCCAAACGAATCGTACCAACAAGGAAAATCAACTAGAGTCTCATTCAATACACTGAATATAGTCCATACAATCTGTACATCCTCTATAAGTCATAAAATTGGATGAAAAAAGACCCCACATTCAGGTGTGTTTGATTGTGTTCACCTTGGCTGCAGTGTTTTCTGACAGTTCAAAGCTCTGCATGTTAAATCAAGCGCTCCTCACATTCCTCAGATGCCAGCAGCTCTGTTTGAACCATCTGCTGCTCTGCTCCTCTTCAGACCTTGTAACCGTCACCTGCTCTAATGTTTCGTTTGCATTTTAGGCATTTTGCTGATGCACTTGTTTAATTTTACACAGAGTGCAAGAGCAGTGAAAGCTGAACCTGACAACCTGACTGAAACAAACACACACAGACTGCAGCCTGAAAGGAGGTTTAAAACCAACTCTGCAGATGTTTCTTAATGAATGACTGACCTGCGATGCATTCAGTGCAGTGGTGGATGTGTTTAGATGAAATTTAGTGAGTTTGTAGTAAAAACTAAAATATCATTAATATCTGAAATATATCACAAGTTGGAAACACTCAACTAAAGTACATGTACCTCAAAATGGTACTTGAAAGGGACATATTCTGCTTTTTGTGGTTTTCTGTTATTTATATTGTGTTCTGATGTCTGACGTTAAACATGGTCAAAGGTCCAAAACTGGAGGTCAACATATGCAGAAATGCTGCCTGCAAGTCAAAAGTCAGGGCTTCAATCTGCCTTGAACGCTTCGTTTACAGTGTTTTATTCTACCTTGCTGACGAGCTGACGCACATGCCCATAAACATCCATCCGGTCCATAGCCTTGGTTGCTAAGGTTGTTGCTAAGGATTTTCCGTGTGTTATTTATGTTGTCCACTCTCATATTTCAGATCTGACTCAGCTCCAATATGTGCTGTTGTATTTGGGAAGTTGACATTTGGAGTAAAGAAGAAGAAAAAGAAGTGAAATCCCACTAATATAGTTTGTCTACGTAGCCTCCGGAGTCGGAGGAAGCTTCCTGAAGCTGACCAATCAGAACAGAGTGGGCTCATCGGGAGGCGGGCCTTAAAGAGACAGGAGCTAAAACCGCCTGTTTCAGACAGAGGCTGAACTGAGGCTGTTATAATTTCTTAGAGCACAATGTGACGTCTTCAAATGTCTTGTTTTGTTTGACCAACAGTCCAAAATTTTCACTTTTCTATCATGTATGACATATAAAAACTCAAAATCCTCACATTTGAGAAGCCACGACCACAAAATATTTAGCGTTTTTCCTATGATTGAAATGATTATTTAATTATTAAAATAGTTGCTGATTAATTTTCTTTTGTTGCAGTTCCAGTTGGTTCACACATTTTGTGGTTGATTGGACATCATGTTGTAGAGAGTTGGTCTGAGTTTGTCCCGTTTCTACATCAGAGGCCGAAAGTGAAGATTTAAGTGGACGTTTAATGCGGCACGTTGTGTTTCACGGTGCTCTGGTGGTTGTTGTTGATTCACTGGTGTTTTATTCACCTTGAAAACATGTCTGAATGTAGCTTCTGGTAATCATGTGTTTGAAAAAAAATGTAAGTGGTACATGTCGGTTTTCATAAGAAACCTATTAGTGTGCACAAATCTTATGAATACACTATGAAGTAAAATTTCTGGTACAGTTTCCCGTTGATAATCATCAGGGAGTCTTTACTGTCTAACTGTGTGTCATTACAGACATCTGGACCTCATCTGGGCTGTGTGTACGTGTGTGAGTGTGTGTATGTTATATTGTTTTGTTGTGTTGCATAATCAGACAGACAGGCTGCAGCTACAGAAAAGCTGCATTCAGACTGAAAACAGCACCAAGTTTGTTTCAGGCAGAAGTGAAACTACAGCCAGAGGCGTCGTGTCCACTCAAATATATGAGATCGGATGGCTTCAGAAATTGTTAAATTCTATTTTCACAATAAGTGTTTTTAATTAGCTTTTATAATTTAGTGTATAAACAAAAGTCTCTATTCTGTATGTTTTTATTGGTATTTAACTGCCGGCTACACAAAGACGCCCCCTTCTCTGTTTAAGCTACTTGGTTCCCTCCAGCTAGAAAGCTCGTAGCATCAGTAGAGCTCGTAGAGACACTCAGATTTTTTTTTTTACCATGTGTCCCCTGAGGGTCTCTGTAATTTCACCATCATCAACAGTTAGTTGTTTTTTTCAGCAGTTCATTGCTTCTCCTTTTCTGTGTGCACTGTGTGAAAATTAAAAAAACTATATATTTCCTAAAAACATCTAAAAATCTAGCGGTTTGTAAGTATGCATGCTGATGTTTTTGAGTATACTTTTGTCACTTTTCCTGGAAGTGTTTTAAGTAATACATGTATCAGTCTGAAGGTTTATCAGACACCAGATCACTGCACAGAGGTTTATTATACTACCAAGTAATCACAGTCACCAGGTAACAGAATTAGAAGTCTTCCACCTGGAAGTTGTGCTTGCACCTATTTTATTGGCCATTATTGCATTGCTGGATGTTGCTATATTTCCCTAAATTTAGCCCGGCATGTTCGGTATCTGTTTAGGATCTGTCTCCACTGTTTGGTAAAGCCAAATAGAGTCACCAAAGAGTTTTGGATTTTGGTATTTCAGCTCTATTCTGTTGTCCTCTATTGTCTGTTCTGCTTTGCTCTCAGTGAACTCTGTCTCATTCACCCCTAAACCAGAGAGCGAGAGAGAGAGAGAGAGACATGCAGATTCCTGTGTGTAGCTGTAAGAGAGAGAGAGAGAGAGACTTGGAGAAAGGCATGTGGATTCCTGTGTGTTTGTGTGAGCGAGAGACGCAGAAACACACGGAGGAAGAGGGATAGAGAGAGAGCGCTGGGTTGCGTTGAATGTTTGGAATGTTGAGGCTTTTGGCTGCAGTATGTTCTGACAGAGGGAGGAGGGAGGAGATACAGAGGGAGGAGATAAACAGGGAGGAGGGAGAGGAAAAGGAGGATAGAGGGAGGGACGAGGGAGGAGATAAATAAGGAGAAGACAAAAGAGAGGAAGCAAAGATGGAGGAAAAGCAAAGCAGAGAAAGTGATGAAAAAAATGAAACAGTAATAACCATCAGGCTGCAAGTCCTTCTGTTGTTTATAGTTTTTATTCAGTGATTATTCAGGTATCAAATTAAAATAATTCATTACAAATACTCTTCATAAGTTATAATTATAAACGTGGTTTATCTAATGTGTAAATGCTACAAACAGCAGCTTCAGTGTTTGTCTTCACCAGAGAAGAAAGAGGAAAAGTGACCTTCTGGTTACGCGAGCAATGACCTCTCTCTCTGCAAAGGAGAAACTCAGATGAGATTGGCTTCCAAACCAGTTGTGATGTCACAAATCATGCTCGTAGATACACTTCTTGAGGTCAAAAACATGTTTTTCTTCTTGTTGAATGTATGATATGTATGTGCAGAGTTTGTTTTTACATTCATCTGCTGGAGGAGGAAAGTTTCTCTGAGCTTGAATCTCAGTCAAACATTTGTGACATCACAACTAGTTTGGAGCCAATGGTGGTCCAGTATGCGACTTATACAATTGTGAAGTGGAAACTTGAAGCCTCCAGTGCACAAACACTGAGGATGGACTTTACAGTGAAGGAGGAGACATCTGGTGTCCAGCAGGAAAACTTTAGAAATCAACAATATTTACATATTCAGAGATTCTGGATAAGGAGGAAATGATGTTTTAACTCCGTAGTTGCACTTTTTTATGGAAAAAACCAACAGCAGACACAAATTATTAATCATACCACAATGTTTCATTTTAAAACATGTCTTGAGGGGGTCTTTAGACTCGTATTTGAGGTGAGCACAGAAAAACACAAGGCAAGTATATTTATGTAGCACATTTCATACGCGAGGAAATTCAAAGTGGTTTATGTAATGCAAAAAGAACATAAGGTATTTTATAAGAACAGGAATACGAAGGAAAAAAATACAAACAAGACTTAAATAAGTAAGTAAAAGCAATTCAACAGTGAAATACATAAAATTTGATAAAAAGTAAAGAAGCATTAAAAAGCCAGCGTAAAGGATAAAAATGATAAGGTGCAGCTGTAAAATTTAATTAAAAGCCATGGTGACTGGATATGTCTCCAGTTTAGATTTAATAGTCAGCATTGTCTCTAGTCTGAGATCTTTGAGTAGTTTGTTCCAGATGTGAGCAGTGTAGAAGCTAAAAGCAGCTTCACCATGTTTAGTGCCTCTTTAAAGCAGCTATAATCGATATTTTTCACTTTCACTATTATTTATCACTGAATGAGCTGTCAGGGTGTAACGTGTGGCAACTTTACTGTTTTGATTCACTCTCAGCGCTGCCTCAGCAGGCAGCTGTTTTCAGAAAAAAAACTCTAAAAAGCCACTGTACACTACCTGCTCAGCACCAAACAGCAAACAGATACAGTTAGCTGTAGACTAGCTGGTGAACATAGTGGAGCATTTAGCAGCTAAAGAGCCAGATATTTCCCTCAGGAGTTGGTAGAGAGCAAAAACAGAAGTAAAAGAGAGTGAATATTGGACTTACATTCACCAGGTGGACATAAACACGACTCCAAATGAAGTCGATAATGTTAATGTTGCTCCATAACTGCTGGATGTGGAAATAAGCAACTGTTTGCTAACAAGTTCAACATGTCAGTCAGTGTTGTGTTCACTACTTGTTTCTGCTGAAAACTAGTGGACAAAACATCAGTTAACGCAGGTTTAAGGAGCCACAAGTAGACCAGAACCAGCTGAGCTAAGATGATCTGAGATTTATGAACAAATAGTAACACTTCTTTTGTTCCTCCTTCAGCAGATGAATGTGAAAAAAACAGATTTCTAGTGTCAGTCTGTGCACATACATCATTCTGCACAGTGACGCTCAAACATCACACTCAAGGAGTAATAAGCAAAACATGTTTTTGAGTGAAGGGGACTTTTAACCAAGTAGCTGCCTAAATGTAACCAAACCATAGACGTGGTAGAGGAGAAAACCCTCATATAAATAGCTTTTGTACAGTCAGTCGAGACACTGAAAAACAACCTGTTGTGTAGCTTAGTAACGAGGAAACTGTTTTTGTGTCTCATCAGGGTCAAAAAATCCCTGAAATACTCCAACAGGGAGCAGTTTATAGTGGAGCTGAATTTCCTTCTTGTAAAAACAGTTTGTTGGAGTTGATCTTCAGTAGGTCGTGTTCTCAGACTGGAACAGACGAGATGTCACACTGAATAAAAGAAGGACTTCAGCTGCCTTTTTCTTTCTCTATCTATGTCTTTCTCTCTCTTTCTCTGGTCATGTGATTTTGCTGTAGAGATGAGCAACAGTGCAGGAATCTGAGCTACAGCCAACACATTACATAAAGCTCTGTCTTTCTCTCTCTCTCTCTCGCTCTCTCTCTCTCTCTCTCTCTCTGTCTCTCTGTCTCCCTCGCTCTCTCTTTGCCAGAAAATAAAAAAGTGAGCCGCTGAGTTCTCGTCCAGCTCGGCTGCAGTGAATGAACTCACTTCCTGAAGGCAGAACAGAAACCTACGTCAGGACAAAAGGACACATCCAACAGAAAAGAAAAAAAAAACTGTGTTTCGAGAACTCTTCAGTATTTGAAAGTTTTTACAGTTCTGTTCTCAGCTGTGAGGATCAGTGTCGAACAATCTGTTAAAGCATCATGTGGAAATGTGCCGGCTGTAATCAGAGAACTGCTGCAGGTTGTTGTGTCTGTAAACTAATTCAGTAACGTTCAGTCACAGAGAACAGTCTGATTAGATCAATTTGTTTCCAAAGATAAGTTGCTGTGGCTCTGTAAACTGGCTTCTGCCCACAATATTCTGAGCTTGACAGAAGTCAGCTAGGTTTGGTTGAATCAACCTCTAACCAGCAGAGTTTACCTCAGGAGACAGTAGGCGTGTTTCCATCTACCTGGTTTTATTTGCGTTTTGATTTTGTGCTTAAAAAAAACCTGAGTGGAAACACAGAAAATTCAACAAAATCTCAGCATACCACAAAAAAGTGTTTCCAAAAAAGTAGTTTGGTGGATAAATATCAAATGTAAACAGACTTAGTGAATAAATGATGACATACATAAAGCATGTGACTTAAATGTCACTGAAGAGCTGAAAACATCAGATTTGTGTGGAGCGATGAGGAGATTGTAACCTTCCTCGCATTAATACGTGAAACAAATATAAATGTCATATTTCCATCACGTTTCAACATGGTTTTCCATCGTTTGAGCTTTGACTGTTGCTCTTTTAATGGCATCATCTCTTCTTGTGTCCTCTTGCTCTGCAATGGTTTAATGGCACCAACTGGAGAATTAGTGCCAACAACTGTTTATCTCCAAATATTCACACAACAGCAGTGGATGGAAACAAACATTAATATACATTTTCTTTTGCTGATTTTTGGAAATTCGGTTAAAATTTGAACAACATTTAGATGGAAACCCGCTAAGGCTCCACTTCACTCAGCTGCTTGACAGACCCGCTGCTTCTTCCCACTTTAACCTGGATAACAAATCGTTAGGATCCACACGGAGAGCCTGGGCTAGCTTGGAGATTAGCCGAGCGTTAGCCGCTGCATTACCAGAGGGAAGCACAACCAGCTAGCCTCCACTAGCCTCGCAGATAACCCTGGCTCTCCATCTGGATCCAACTGGAGCACCAATCCTCAGTTTGTTATTCAGGTTAAAGTGGGAAGAAGCAGCGGGTCTGTCGGGCAGCTGAGTGAAGTGGAGCTTGCAGAGGAAGCACCAGAAACGTCAGGGTGAAACAGTCCATGAAGGGAAGCACAGGCAGGCGGTGGAGGAGAAGGTGATGAATCGGCTTGTCATATCAGCAGAAATGTTCATTTCGGGCCAATGCCAATATTTCACTTTAAAGTCTTTATCAGCCGATACCGATGACGTGCTGATATTATTGTGCATTCCTAGTAAATTTCTCAAAGAACTTCAATACAAAGTCAAGAGGTTGTAATATGTAGCACACCAAGCTAGTGAAACTGTGAACAGAACTGTGTTCCTGCACATGTTCAGTAACGCCTGCATTACACAGAACTACTCTCCAGAGACTGAAAATTTGATCGCTGTTATTAGTCTTTGGAGCCGTTTCTAAACAAACTAACATGACCAAACTCTTCATAATGAAGGAACATGTCACCCAGTGCAGCGGTGTGACTCACTGACATGTTTTTGATTTAGTTTTTGGACAATAACGGAGCACAGAGGAATACGATAAATCAGGGTTTGATACACACACAATACTTGTTAGTAGATCAGTTCATTGTTGGTTTGGATCCAAACATGAGATTTGTTGACAAGAAGAAAAATACAGAAAATCACCAGAATTGTCCTTTAACTGAAGTTGCTGTACAAAAATGTTGCCAAAAGTATATTAGTTATAAGTTATAAGTTTCCTAAATTAGAAAGGGAAATATATCTATTTATTCTGATCAAATATTTTTGATCTAAATTGTGAAATCACTAAGAGATTGACTGTAACAACTTTGTCTTTTGGTCAGCAGGTGTTGATGTGGACACATTTCAGCTGGTGTTCAGAAAGTGTTGAGGTTTGATAGTTAGTAGATCAGTTCGTTGTTGGTTTGGATTTGTTGACAATAAGAAAATTACAGAAAATCACCAGACTTATTCGGCACATATTTTCAGACAGTCCCTTCTGCAATTCATTCATAGAGTTGCACTTTGTTGTCCATGCGGAAGGTGACAATAAAACAGAAGCATAAAAAAGTAACCTTAAAAAAATAGAATCATTAATATCCCTAATATTGTAGCTATAAGTCCATTTAGGACATAATTTAATGTAATAATATGATATTAATTTGGCTTCTTCTTCCATCCATTCATCTTTAAATTGACTAAAATAACTCGTCTCTTGAAATAAACTTTTGTTGATAGGAAGGAGAATTGCAGACATCTTTGGTAAAATGTTCATTCTCAAGCTGTTCCACTTTACATCAGGAAATATGATTCACTCGACTCTCTCTGGTCTCTCTGCTTCCGTCCATTGTTCACATCTCCTCTTTTTCCTCTCCCGCCTCAACTTTATCTGCCTCCTCCTCTTCCTCTCTCTTCTGTTTTCTCTCCTTTATTTCTTTATTTTTGTTTTTATCAGTCCTCAGCCTCTCCCTCGTCTCTCTCTCTCTCTCCCTCGTCTCTCTCTCTCTCTCTCTCTCTCTCTCTCTCTCTTGTCTGTGTTCAGCTGCTGTCTGCCTCCTCTTTGTCTCTCTCCTGTCCAGCTGTTTTCTCCAGTGAGTCAATCTTCGTCACGTTGACACAGAAACGACAGCAGAGAAAAGAAAATGTCCAGAGGAAGAGAGGATGAGCAAAAGAGCAAAACTCTGCTTTTAGTTTTAACATGAAATAAAAATGTGTGTGTGTGTTTGTGTGTGTGATTTCACAATGTTATTGCTGTTGGAGCAGTTTATAAATACCGGACACAAACAGCAGCCCACTCACAAAGGTTATGCAACACTGAAACATCAACACACACACATACACTCTCTCTTCTCTTTTAGTTGTCCGTCGTGTCCAATGATGACGCTTGCTCCAAGGGACACGGGGGAAGGAGGGTGGGTTCAGCGCCATTGACGTTGGTGCTATTTCATGTGGCTGTGGAGGCTTATACGTCAGCCACACACTTGTCCACAGGTGGAGCAAAGTGGCCCAGATGTTTGGGTAATGCTGGTAGCCCTCTGGTGTTGTTTGGCACGTCTTTCTGTCTTCCTCTCTTGGTTGGTGTAATGTATTTGTTTGGTCACCCTGGTGCAAGTGACCTGCCAGGCCGATCTATCGAGTGCCAGAGGTTGAAGATGGATGGGGTTTATGTTGCAGTGCTTCAGGAGGTCTTTGGTATAGTCCTTACAGTGCCTCTTGGTCCACTGGCAGCCTGTTTTACATCACTGAGTTGCCCATAGAGGGCTTGGTGGGGTAAGCGGTGGTCATGCATGTGGATAGTAAGCCCTATCCAGCTAAGATGTTTTTTAGCCACTGCTGCTTCCATGTAGATGGAGCTGGTCATGGAAAGAATCTTAGTATGGGGGATTTGATCTTCCCAAGACAGGCTTCTTCAGGATCTTTTGAAGGCATAGTGGAGACCCATACTGCATCTTATACAGCAACCTTGATGCGGCTGTTTATTTCAGTGTCAAGGTAGCAGTCTGAGGAATGTGTGGACCCAACATAGGTGAACTGGTCCACTACTTTGTGAATCATTGATTTGGAAGCTAGGAGTGAAGGAAGTTGGATAGTGCGTTGTGCCATGACTTCAGTTTTTTGAATGTTGACCTGGAGACCAAAGGACTGGTATAGGCCAGAAATTGTTTAGGGCATGTTGTATGGACTCTGGGCTTTGTTCCAGACAGCGCAGTCATCTGCATATTGAAACTCACAGATTTGGCAGGTCTTTGTCCTTGTATGGGCCTGGAGTTGTCAGATGCTGAATAGACCTCCATCTAGGCAGTACTCTAGGTGAACTCAGTCTCTTTGTCCCAGGGCATGGTGGAAGAGGTGGGTGATGGCTGAGAGGAGAAGACTGAACAAGATCGGTGCAAGGACACAGCCTCACTTCACCTTGAAGGACTCTGACTGGAGTCTTCCCGTGAGGGAAGAGCTATTGCTTCAGGACGGAGAGAAACTTAGGTGGTACCTCATTTTTGTAGAGCTGTTTGCAGAGCATCTCAGGATTTATAGTGTCAAAGGCTTTGCTGAGGTCGATGAAGGCTATGTAAGGGTCTTTGCGCTGCTCTGTGCTCTTCTCCAGCAGCTGCCATAAGACAAAGATCTTTTCAGTAGTGGATCTAGACTTCAGGAAACCACATTGTGTTTCTGGGAGAGCACTTTCCAAAATGTGCACAGGTCTATTGAGCATGATTTTTGCCAGCGCTTTCCCTGCAACGGAGAGGAGAGGATTCCACGGTTGTTCCCACAAACTGCTCTGTGCCCCTTCTGTTTGTAAATGACCACATTGTTGGTATCCTTCTAGTCCTGCGGGAGGATCTCAGATTTTCAGATGTTTGTGATCAGGAGGTGTAGGAGGCCTGTGAGGAGGTACCCCCCCCCCCCCATGCCGGGATGCCATCAAGTCCTACAGTTTTGTTGCTCTTCAAGCCCTTGATGGCATGGGTAGTGGGTTTCAAAGAACTGTGGCAGAGTATTGAGATGCGAGGATCTGGAAGTTTATTGAAGATATAAAGATCAACGGGGTTGGTATGGTCTCAAAGTGATCCGCCCAGCAGCCAAGGATTTTATGAAGGTCCTTGAGAAGAGTGTCTTATCTGCTGATCAGACAGGGGCAATAGTTTGCTTCCTGGAGCCGTATAGGGTTTTGATGGCATCATGGAAGCCCCCGCTGTAACTGCAGTCTGCAAGGTTTTGGATCTCTTGTGCCTTATGCTCCCACCAGGTGTCTTGTAAATGAAGTCAGGAGTGATTCATACTGAGTCTCATCCCTCCTGCTGTGGTTACAAAACAGCAGTGTCAGTTGGAGACAGTAGAAACACTTTCAGTCTGTGTATGAGAGGTGTATCTACATTTATGTTGGTTTGGTGTGTTCACAATTTGAAAGCAGATAATCAGTGAAATTTCTCAATATATGCAATGAAATGCAGTCTCAAAATTTGGCATAAACTCCTTGTAAAGAGGAACCCATTTTCCACCTCGATGTGTGTTTCCAGGGGCCAGATGCATAAAATTGTAGATTTATGACTAAAACTGTGTATGCACAAAGCCAGTAATATGCATAGACATTATTTTCATCAGATTTATAAAGTCGTGCGTATGCATGTTTCTGTTTTATACATCTCAGTCATTGTGAAACCAAGCGCATGTGCACAAGCCTCATTTCCACTCTCACAATTAACCATAAATGGATGAAGACGCCCTGAACCAGCTGTTTCCATATCAATACCCTCCCTGCTCCTCCAGTCTGTACACCTGACAATGAAACAAACAGGAAATAAGAAGTGCAGTTTCACAGATTGTGTTGCACCAGTGAGGTTCTCCAACAGCCAGAACAGCAAAATAAAATGTTGATGTTATGTAAATTTAAAGACTGATAAAAATGAATCACACAAAAGTAATCAATCAGTGTTACATTTATAAATGCACCTTTGATTGGCATTTTACAGATCGCTGTGTAAATGCAGAAAAAATCACACAATCAGTGCAGCTGGTTGTCAACCTAAACAAACAATGTTTTGCTAAAAGATTCTATCTCTCACCTTATATTTCATCTCATCACATCAACCTCAGATCGCTTTAGAAAAACGTGTGTAAACTGGTCTGAAGCGGTCAGCGTGAGGTGTTCACATTCTCTCTGCACATTCTGTGTTTATGATACCAGTTTATGTGCGAGAAATGGCTTATACATGGTTTATATGTGTATGCATCATTTATGCATCTGGCGTCAGGTGTTCTCTGTGTAAAAAGTAGTGTAAAGCCTTTTGTGTCTCCAGAGGGAGGTGAAGATGTCAACAGTGATGTCATTTGAGTGTCAGTTGGGGCTGAAGACTACAAGTTTGAAAAGTAAAACGATCTGGGGGTGTGAAGTTAGAAAGAAGTGAGGTTAGCAGACCTCTGTAGCTCCTCATCTCTGCTGGAGGATAACAGTTCCAGGCTACATTAGCCGTTACTAGCATCGCACATTATGTGGGTAATGTAGGTGACAGTGTGTAATATAAAACTGACTGCAAACACTTTAAAACATGTGGGAGGGTTGAAACACAGCATATCTGCGTTATATGAGTGGGAGGGGAAGTGGGCATGATGTTACTGGATAATACACTCTAAGGTGTTCTGATATAGACGATAATGCACTCTGACAACCTCAAAGCCACCTTTATCTGTTGTGTTTCTGTTTCAGTTTGGTTCGCTTTTTATACTTTACTCTCTTTATGTTGCTCAATCATATTGTCTCGCTCTCACATCTAAATGGACAATATATTAAGTAAACAAGTTAAACTTTACTACAATCTGTCTCCAGATTAACATCGTCCTCTGTCGTTGTTTTGACCCCTCTGTTTCTCTGTTTCGCTGTTTCTCAGAGATGTAGCGTGTGTGTTGGTGAGATTGGCGGACCATCATGCACCTCTTCCTGCTGCTGATCCTTCAAGCCACAGCAGCCTTCGGACAGATCGACCCAGGTACACCTCCCCCCACACACACACACACACACACATACATTTGTTCTTATATACTTGTGAGGACTATGAAAGATATTATACATTCCTAAAGGTGATTTCAGACAGCGAGTTGTTGCCTTCACAGCTGCCGCCTGGCAACATCGATGTTTTGTCATTTCAACCAGCGGCAGCAGGGCACAACCACAACCACACCCAGCTACCTCTGCTCCTACCAGCCAGTACACTACAGGCTGCTGCGGTCCACCTAGTACAATCTCATTACACTGCTAGATAGAGCGGGTTGTGACTTAAAATAGAAGAAAAGGTGTTCAATACATAGTAAATTTTGCTAACTAGTATAATAAATGTTGCATTGACTGCATATAAATATGGATGACGCATCTTCACTACCTGCTGCTATGCAGAAGTGAAGCCAAAATATCTCTTTTCCTGGAGTTGCCATCTTGCTTGTGTGACGTCATTTGGAGTGTAAGTCTGTGCATAATCAGACTTTAAATACTGTTACTCTTCACTGATCTGTCTGTTTTCTGCTAGTAAATAGGTAGCCTACGTATATCATTCAGGAAAAAGCCTACAAGTTAAATCAGCTCCAGCAGCCGCCTGTCTGAAAACACCTTTAGCCCCTAACATAAACCTAAATCTAACATTAACATAAACCTAAATTTAACATTAACATGAACCTAAATCTAACATTAACATAAACCTAAATCTAACATTAATATAAACCTAAATCTAACATTAACCCTAAAATGAAGTCTCAACCCCCAAAGTCTAAAAATTGTGCTCACAAGGTTAGATGTACAGGTGCACACACACACACACACATATACACTGAGTAAATGGCTGTGTTTAAATGGTTGTGATTGTGTGTGTGTGTGTGTGTGTGTGTGTGTGTGTGTGTGTTAACAGCACACTGTCGCTATGCCTTGGGCATGGAGGATGGACGGATTAGAGACGCTGACATCACAGCATCCAGCCAATGGTACGAGACCACAGGACCACAGTACGCCAGGTCAGTGCAAGTCAACAAGCGACATGATTGATCAGACACATATAATATAAATAATATAAATAATAAATAGTAATAACAACTATTTTATGAATAAATCATAGTTTCATCATAAGTTTTGTCCTTCATTTTCTATTCATTTTTAAACTGTTAATGTTTATCTGTTTTATTCTGCTGTTTTCATGTTGTTGTTGTCTCAGTCTGGTTTCTTTTACAGACAGAATTTTAGTCTCATTGAGAAAAACTTAAAAATAAATGTTTTTAAATTATTGTTTCTATTTTAAATTATTATTATATTATTATATTTATATTGCTTTTTTTCATTTATGCTTTTACGTAGTTTTTGCAAATAATTATTGAATTTTAATTGTTTCCTTTTAAAGGCATTTTCACCCAAACATTTATTTATCAAATAGTTCTTTATTTAAGGGCTCACAGATTTACATCAGATGTTTGAAAAGCTTTTAGTAAGTGCACTGCAGACTGTTTGACAGTTTGAAGTGTGTGTGTGTGTGTGTGTGTTTGCAGGTTGAACCGTGAGGAGGGAGACGGCGCCTGGTGTCCTGAGGGACAGCTGGAGCCTTCAGACAGCCAATACCTGCAGGTTTGTGCTCTTCAGTGTTTAAAAAAAGAAAAGAAAAAAACAATCTGAAACATGTTGAATCACGTCCAGGTACCCGCATGAGTTTAACAGTCTCAAAGTCTGTCAGTGTTTGAGATTCTCAGTCATGCAGGTCAAAGGAAACTGGACCCAGATTTTTGATGAAGATGTTTTGCCCCTAATATGAAAGTCTTCCTCAGTCCTAAACTGAAGACTTCAGAACTTAGGCTGAAAGTGAAATCTGAAAGTGTTTGTTTTATTGATTATATAGGGAAATTGAGGTATTATTTAGGTTATTAATTAATAAAATACAAAAACAAAATACATTATTTGCACAAAGTAAATTTTGTGAGTTTTAAAGTCACAGTGAAACAGAAGTTAGAGCGTATTGAGCTTCGGTACTGTCACATATTTCCCAGTGAAAAGGAATATTTGAGCAAGAGGGACTTAAATCAAGTCCTCACGTTTGATTGGACTGCTTAAAACTTTACTGTAGAAAGACATTTTTTGACATCTAACTTCATGTCAAAGTGTTTCCTTTTCATCTCTGTCAGAGTGCAGCGCTGCTCTGATGGATTCATATTTTCTATTTGTTTCAGCTCCTTTAATACGACTGGTGACACTGATAAATGTGTCTGCTGGTTTCTGACAGCAGACACAAATTTGTCTTTTCACTCTTTGTTTGGGAACATTTTTGTGAATGAAACTCGCCCACAAATAGAGCAGAACAGGTCGCCTTATATGGACATTTTAGGGGCGTCAATGATGCTAATGATGAAATCTCAGAAACAGCTCCTCATGATCAGGTGACATTCATCAGTCTGAAACAAGAGATTTAATACAAGTGTGTGACATCAAGAGATTTTGTTGAATCCAACTCAAATGAACAAACCTCACAGAGAATTTTGAGATCATGAAAAGTGAAAAGAAAACTGTGTTTTGGCTGCACTACTGTACATATATAGACTTTTTGTGTTTGACAGAAACCTGTTGATGTGTTTCTCAGGTGAACCTGGGTAAGCTCACCTTCCTGACAGTGGTCGGGACTCAGGGACGATACGCCAGAAACTCCGGAAACGAGTTTGCCCGAGCTTACCGCCTCAACTACAGCAGGGATGGCGTGCTGTGGAGGTCGTGGAAAAACCGGCTGGGAAACACGGTGAGTGACTGAAATGTTTCACTTCAGATTTTAAACAAAGCAGTGTGGGTCACAACTGGCTGAGAGGGGGGTTGGAGGTGAAAAATGAGGCAGGAAAGCAGCAGCAGAAAGAATAGAACAAAATCTGAAGAGGAAACATGTGACAGAGTGATAGAAGGGAGCGATGGAGGAAAGAATGGAGAGACGGGAAGGAAAATAAAATAAAAAAGATGCTTTTTTCACTCTGAGCTGCTTCTGGTCATTCACACTCGTATCAGAGGAAATGACATTTACATACCAGCTTCCTGTTGGCACCGACGGCTTCGGCAACACCAGCAGGACACAATTTAAACAGCAGAATCACGTTTTCTCCTTCACATTCATTCAGGGAACTTCCCAGAACCCAAATCTCTCAGTCATTCCTCATTACTGATTATGATTACTATCATTATTATTAATCCAGAAACGTCCACTGAGAAACATATGACTTTTGAAGCTGGAAGGTTAGTAGACTCAGGTTAGACTAACTTTTTCTGAAAATGTATTTCCTTTTTATTTATTTATGGTATTACTCAACAGGGACTGTGCACATAAATAAACTTTCCTCTAAATGCGCCAGAGTTAGAAAAAAGGCCATTTTTCATCTTAAGTCCCTGGACAGATGTTAGATAAGAATATAAGGTGGGGTGGGGTTCATATTTTAGTATTTGATTAATACAGGGACATGGTTAAAATATTTTGTATATCTTTTTGGCAGCTAAAGTCATAGATACTGTATATGCATGGGTAAAGTATAATTAATTATGTATAATTATTAAAGCAGAGAATGAAGCAGATAGATTGGTATAGATGATTTTCACTTTTACAACTAAGGATGAGCACGCAGCAGTGGTCGCCGCAATGTCATTACTGTTTAGTGAATTTGTATGCAACACTCATCCTTGCATTTCCAAAACCTTTTCTTTTAGAACGCGCCATGTCTGACAGCTTGGCATCTGTCAACTCTGGCGAGCTAACACGACACATATCCCAGTAAGAAACAGCAGCTAGTAGCAGTGATAACGCTAACACAGGATCATGACGTGAGACTCTGATGACCTGATTATTTTCTCTTAAAAATTATAAACGGAACAACACAATGCCAGCCAAAGCCATCGGTTTACACAGAAACATTGAAAGTACACATCAAACCGATCACCAAAGTATTGATTCCAGAGTATGACAAGCATTCTCTCTCTTTACTTAACAGCCTTAAACACACAGTAACAGAGTGAGCTGTGTTACCTTGTTGATCTTCTCATAAACTCTCAGTCATTCTGGTTTGTTATCTGCCCCCACCCACACACATCACACTGATAATGTTGCTCGGAAACCCGACTGTAGATCAGAATAAAGATACAAATAGAGATATTTTTGAACTAACGGATACAGTAATCTGTGCTCAGGGGTTTCTTGCAAAAGAGATCTTGATCTCAGTGACATTTCCTGAATAAATAAAGCTTAACTAACTAACTGGTGTATATGTATGGATGTACATGGATATTTCTGTGTCTATAGGTGTATGTACTGTATGGATGCATCTGTGAAAACAGGGACAGTTAAGTTTATATATATGTCTGTCTTATCCAGTTTCATCTGTGTGTGTGTGCGGCATTGTTGTGTACAGAGCTGACTGTTTGAACATTATGTCTCTCTAATACTGTATTTGTGCCCAGGTGATAGAGGGCAACAAAAACGCCTATGCCTCAGTCATCAACGATCTTCATCCACCAATCATCACCCGCTACGTCCGTTTGATTCCGATCACCATACTGTCCACCACTGTCTGCATGAGAGTGGAGCTGTACGGCTGTCCCTGGGACGGTAAGACACATAGACACACAGTCACACCGTACATGTGTGTATGTGTTTGTTGTCATCAGAGGTTGTTTATTCAGCAGATTTAGACTTCTCAGAAATGTTACCCCTCCGCCGAGACCTGTAAACTTCTGAGAAACCTCGTCACTTTAAAATGTCAACAGCAAAACAAAGAGAGTAGGACTGTTTTTAATCAGTTGTGCAATAAAACCAAATCAGGCCAACAACTTGAATTTGCCGTAAACTATTAATTTGACATTTTATCACTCTTTGCAACAGAAATTTTATTTTATTTCATCAGACAAAAACGTTTTACTCGGCTTTCAAAGAGGATCAGGCTGCTGCACTGAAATAAAAACTTGATTGCTATGAGCTGTCAGTAGTTTGACTTTCATCAGGCAACAATGAACAGTGGTGGAAGAAGTATTCAGACCCTTTACTTATGTAAAAGTACCAATACAGCAATTTAAAAATACTCCATTACAGTACAAGTAAAAGTCTAGCATGATTTCCTACTACAGTAAAAGTACATAAGTATTATGAGCTTGATGTAGTTAAAGTATTGCAGTAAAAGTAGTGGTTTGGTCCCTCTGACTGATATATTATTATATATGACATCATTAGATTATTAATAGTGAAGCATCAGTGTTAGAGCAGCATGTTACTGTTGTAGCTGCTGGAGGTGGAGCAGCTACAGATCCAACATGGACCCATCCGCAGCAATATTACACACTCAGAGCAACTGGTGTGGTTAGGTTTAGGCACAAAAAACATTTGGTTAGGTTTAGGGAAAGATAGTTAAAATGATCACTTGAAACGTTGTCATGGCAACAGTAAACACCATGTGAAAAAACTGTCCCATGTCGCTGTTTGAAATGTGACACTCGTGGTTGGAAGCGAACAGTGGTCTCCTGCAGCAAAGACCTAGCTAGCTAGCCATCCACCCAACCCACCTCCTCCTAAAAAGGAAAATGTCACCTTGTGTAGACGTCATTGGTGTCATGGCGTCTAATTATGGCGCAGATGGGTTTACATTGGAGTTAGTTGAAAGCCCAGTGCGTCTAAAGGCTGCCTTGTGCGTCGGTATCAGACGCTGATGGGTGTGACAAAGCTTTGGTATATGATGCCCTCGGAATGACAACAGGCTGGAAATTCAGCAAAAAAAATTGTGCTGGATTTGAATGGAAAGTAATATCTAATGTGTTTTTTATGGATCTGCCATTGTTGTTGTGACATGGGGGGAAAATCGACCTTGTATCAGTGTTTCATTCATTCGTTTTTAAATTACATGCCAATAAATTGTGCTAAAAATCACGTTTATAGTTGAAACAGTCATGCTATATGACAGTAAAACTTGTTGTATTAACCCTTTAACCTGTGCTCCCCTCCTCCCTGCAGAAGGTCTGATCTCCTACAGCGCTCCAGAGGGTCAGCTCATGATGCCACCTGGTTCTCCCATCGCCAACCTCAACGACTCCACGTATGATGGAGCACATGAGAGGAGGCGGGTCACACACTCATCACATTTCAGTGTAACTCACTCTGTTTATTTTCTGTGACTGACAGTCCTCTTGTCCAATAGGAGGCTGTTTGGCGGGCTGGGACAGCTGACGGACGGTGTGATCGGCCAGGACAACTTCCTGCGGACGCGTCAGTACCACGTGTGGCCGGGCTACGACTACCTGGGTTGGAGAAACGACTCGCTGGGAACTCAGGGATATGTGGAGATGGAGTTTGTATTCGACCATCAGAGGAACTTCACTTCCATGAAGGTTTACAGTCATCTTTACTTTACATCATCAGAGAGGCTCAAAAGCTCATAAAATATTTGCAAAACTGACAAAATCATTTTAAAATGACAATAATTTAGCAGTGGAACAGTTGGTACGATACAGGGAGAGACCAAGAGTATCTTTCCAGAAAAGAAAGAAAGAAAAGTTCATTTTTTCAGTTTGTGAATGCACAAACAATAATTTGGTTTCCATCTTTCATGCTCAGTGATCTTTGCTGTAGTGTTTTGTGAAGATATGTCATGATGAACCATGGAAGTATGAAAGGGCTGGTATTGTAGAAAATAATAAAACTGATCTTTGGGATGAGTCAGGGTGATGGTGGGGCCTCCTGTGCTGTAAAATTACTCAATTTTGTCTCTTCAGTCTTTTTAGGTTATTTGAAAATTTGAAATTCACAGCTGCAGAGCAAGCAGTGTTGAGGCGGTACTTGTTACTACATCACACCAGAAAGTCAAATCAAGTCTGCAGGAAGCTTTAACATGAGCCCACCACCGCCCAGTGCTACACTGAGTGTGTACGTAACTTCTGTAGTCACAGTTTGCATCACAGCCAGATGACAAGCAAGGCAGGACACTGGAAGTGTTGCTGGTTGCTCAGCAGCTAAAAAGTCTTTACAGCCTTCCAGAGGATGGAAATTTACGTCAGGAATGTCTGAAATTCATTTTTGGAGACAATCTTCCCTCCATTATTGGCAACATTTGAAAAAAAGGCTTTTACTTTGTGAGGAAACTCAGACATGATCCTCCCGTTCTTCCCCTTCATTCAGGATCAGACTCTGCTTCATATTCCGCTATATACTGTCTTACAGCTACAGACGTTCTTCCAGATAAAGATGCAGCAAAAGGAACTTGCATTATTCACTAGGTAGTATTCCAGTTGGCTGGTGGTGAAGGTGGAGGCCACACTTCCAGTCAGTTGGAGTAGGTGCTCATTGATAATGCAGATTTTATGTAAATAGCTTTGGAAACAGCCTGCTGGAGGTCAGAAAGGAATCTTGGCTGTAAGGAAAGATGGATTTAGAGAAATCTAAACAACTTTTGGTGAATAAAATGTCACAGATATGTTTAAAACAGACTCAGTATGCATAAAAACGTGCAAAAAAAGGCCATAATACCAGATCTTTAAGAGAAATGGATATCATTTTCCAAGATGGTTCTCCATTCCAATGAAAGTTGCTCACTTGGCGCATACGGCACAAAAAATGTCAAGCTTCCTTAGGTTTCCTTGTTTCTGGGTCCATAGAACATGAACATAAAAGGAGGTTCATAATGAATGTGAAGCAAAGTTTAGATGGTCCTGTTTGTATATAAAGACTAAATAAAGATGTAAGTGGATGTGAATTAATTCTGGGTAGCATTAAAGTTAAAACTTATGCAAGAGTTGAAACTTGATGTTTCAAATTTAGTGAAAATTTTGGGCTTAAGGCTGATGTATACTCCATCAGAACTGCCTATTGGACAGTTAGCTTTACACTAACAAATCATCAGAACTACTTCTCTTCGAGCCCTTATCCCAAGCCTTGATCACTTCAATTCACAAAAATATGGAGACAAGAAAAAAAAGGAGGGTTGTCTAGAGGACAATAAAAGTTTATTTTAAAGTTAAAAGACAAATTATTTTGCTCGTAAAAAATAATTACATTTCCCATGAAGCTTTGACTGTGCTTCTGTGGTTAAGAGTCTTTGGATATATTGTTGTTAAATGCCAACAAAATGATTGATTTACTTTTGAGTGATGAGGTGCTTAAAATGCACAGTCCAGATCAGGAGTAATTTAATTTATCTTAAAATTTGCACAGTAAACCTCAGGAACATGTTTCAGCTTCCCAAACCTGCTATGAGGAAATATATTGTCTGGCTGAGTTTAGTTGACAAGAAGTGATTTCAAAACAGCAACTGAGTGTAGTTGGGAGTTATTTTTTGAAAAAACTGAAAACACATAAAATTAAGATTAACTTACATTATATTTTAAATATCAGTATCCTTCCTCTGTCCATCTGTCCAGGTTCACAGTAACAACATGTTCTCCAGCGGTGTGAAGATCTTCTCCTCCGTCTCCTGTTTGTTTAAACCCCACATCAATGCTGACTGGGAGGCGGAGCCTGTGGCATTCAAGACGGTGCTGGACGACAGAAACCCGAGTGCCCGGTACGTCACTGTACCGCTGAACCGCCGCACTGCCAGATCCCTCCGCTGCCACTTTTACTTCGCCGACGTCTGGATGATGTTCAGCGAGATCTCCTTTCAGTCAGGTAACAGTCACACACAAATACAGGCTCACGTTGCTTTTAAAATATCCATCCATCCATTTTCCGCAACTTATCTGGGGCCAAATCGCGATGGCATCAGACTGAGTAAGAAAACACAGACATACTTCACCCTGACAACACCCTCCAGCTCCTCCTGGAGGATTCCAAGGCGTTCCCAGGCCAAGAGAGATATGTAATCCCTCCAGCATGTTCTGGATCTGCCCTTGGGTCTCCAAAGAGTTGGTTGTGCCTGGAACACCTCCAGAGGGAGGCGTCCAGGAGGCATCCTAACCAGGTGCCCAAACCACCTCATCTGGTTCCTTTTGACACAAAGGAGCAGCAGCTCTACTCCGAGCTCCCCTCAGAGCTCCTCACCTTATCTCTAAGGCTGAGCTCAGACACCCTCTGGAGGAAACTAATTTTGGCTGCTTGTATCTGCAATCTCGCTCTGTCAGTCACTACCCAGACCTCCTGACCACAGGTGAGGGTGGGAATGTAGACCAACTGGCAAATTGAGAGCTTTGCCTTCTGGCTCAGCTCTTTCTTCACCACAATGGTCCAGTACAACGCCCGCATAACTGCTGATGCTGACCGATCTGTCAACCTGACGTTCCATCTTATCCTCACTCATGAACAAGACCCCAAGATACTTGAACACCTTCACTTGGGGCAGCAACTCACTCCCAACAGACAAATAAAATGCATTAATTAATATTATTTGTCTTTCAGAGGACACCATACTCCTGCCTCAGGAGACGTCATCTACAACCAGTGAGGACAGCACCACGACACCCACACCAAAGACAGGTATGAACTTTAACCTCACTTAATATGGGAAGGAAAAAGTTTGAATTTCTAAAATTAAAATACCGTAACGTTAACATAATGACCATAAATAAATCCATTGTCAGGCTTTCACTTGAAACTGAATAACTTGTAGGAAACAGTACGTAATCTAAATCTTAATTTTCAACTCCTCCACAGAAACCAGTCCATCAACCAGCTACCCACCAGACGACGGGAACACACCCATTCTGATCGGCTGCCTGGTGACCATCATCCTGCTGTTAGTCATTATCATCTTCCTCATCCTCTGGTGCCAGTATGTCTGCAAAGTGCTGGAGAAGGTGAGGAGATGAACCAGAGAGAGAAACAGAGCACTGAGCCGTGAAGAGATTCTGCATGAATAAAAAATGACTAGTTGTTTCTTGCAATGAAACAAAAATGCAGAAACTCACTGAGTGGAGTTTCATTCGATTAAGTTTTTGGTCTGAATTGAGTTCAGCTCATCATCAGTAATTGTTGAGTGTAGTCGGAGATAAAAAGGGAGGTATTTCTGTCGAGCCTTCTCTGTGTCGTGGGTCCAAGTCAACCAAACAGCAGTTATTGAGAGGGTGCCCAGCTGATAACTAATGTTAGAGACTATAGGCTTGTCTGCACTCTTACACTCACACAACTTCACACTGTACCATTTTCCTTCCTTTGATAAGACAAGTCAAGGAACATAATTCAAGAAAAGTTTTTAGTACCACAAGGGTTGCTAATTAGTGGCTATTTGTAAGACTAGTGGAACCAGATAAACAGTGATGATGGCTGGACTACTAGGTAGGCCTTGTCTCTCAGATGAAGCTGAAGCAAATACAATGAAGATATAAGGACGGTTAGAGCTGCTGGGTATCTGCTCGTGTCTTGGTTTAGAGTAGGATTCAAAGACACTTTAAAGGTACATTAGGTCAGAGAATGGTGTGGAATAGTTTTCTGAGATAACTAGTAGTTAATTGTTAGACAAGTGGAACCAGATATGCAGGAATGGTGGCTGGACTACCAAGCAGGCCATGGCAATCAGATGAAGTCGACTATCATGCCAGTGGTGCCAATGTAGGTTAGCTCGGGCAGATTAGCAGGTTAAACAGTTAAGTATCCTCTGACTAGGTTGGTGTCTTAGGTGAGATTTTAAACTGAAGCCCCAAAAGATTTAGATCAGAGCCCCCAAAAAGTGCAAACTCCAGTCCAAGAACTTCAGATATGAATTTGCATTAAAGTAAATTGCCACAATAGTACCTCCAGCCCAGACAAAGTCCTCCCAGTCCTCCAGACAAAAAGGCAAGTTGGGGTCTAGGTGCCATTCAATGAGTGTTTGGTGGCATTGCCTGAGGTAGCAGATGAAGTTTGGTGGCTGTCGTGCAAAAACTGAACAGTAAGGCTTTGGAAAATCAAATCAGAAGAAAATCCATGCAAGTTAATGGGGCAAAACGCAGAAAAAACATTAAGAAGGGAGAACTTTTAGACTACATATTTCCAAAAAACCCATTTCCCACTCATTTGGCGTCCTATGTGACCGCCTACGTGGCTTATGCCACGGGCCGGCCCTGCAAGTATCTGCTCTTTGCTTTGGTGAGAGTAGGATTCAAAGGTACTGTAGGTAAGTAAAGGGTAAGTTAGGTCAGGGCTAGAGGATGGTGTCGTCTGTCATGGGCCCCAGAAAATTTCTGATGGCACAGCCACTACAGGACCTGGTGGTAAGTCAAAACATTTAAGATAATCGCAGGGCATCCATAGGTATGCTTACCTAACTTTTAATACATTTCACTGTTTACTGATAAGAATAAGTTTCAGAAGTTTCAGTGATGGGTTCAACAAATAGGACAAATACAATGGCAATCAAGATTTTGTTGAATTCATTGGCAATTAATGTTTTTTTCTTTTTGTCTGTTAAAGTCTATTATTTTGGATGGTTTCAATTTCCTGCTCCCCTGGGTACTGAAGTCATCAAAATGTAATTATTCTTGGGAAGGCTTTAATTTAAATGTTGGAACACACTTGTTTGACGCACATCACATTTATTCTTCTCTCTGGAATCATTTTAAGGAGCTTCAAGCCACCTGTCAAATCTGAAAATGTTTATATATCTAAAAGCAGCAGATGTGAGCAGCTGTTCAGTATAAAACAGTCACAAACCAAAGAAAGAATAAGAAGCAGCCATTAATAATAAGGATAAAGAAGACGTTTTTTCATTAAAGTTAAAAGAAATGATTTCCTCTTCCTCTCTCCTCTCCCAGGCTCCTCGTCGGATCTTAGACGAGGAGGTGACGGTTCGACTGTCGTCCTGCAGTGACACCATTATCCTCCAGACCCCCCCTGTGCCCCCCCGGTCTGGACACGCCTCTGCAGGTAGACAGCAACAGATACTTTTTCTTATATTAGAAATATTAGCGCAGACTAGAAAAGGCTATGGCTAAGGAACTATGGCTTTGATTACCAATATTTGTGGATCGCTTGTTTATACATACAGTAAGTTTGTTGTGTTGACTTTATTCTGTTGCGTTTCCCGACAGACAGAAAACAGTAAAGAATGCCTATTACTATTACCTAAAGCCCAATGTAACATATTGAAATGTCTTGTTTTGTCCGACCAACAAACCAAAACCCAAAATTATCAATTTACTGCAATGCAAGAACAAGAAATGCAGCAAATCCCTATATTTGTGTACATGTGAGAAACGGGAGCAATCAAATATTTAGCATTTTTGCTTAAAAATGACTGAAACGATTACTCAGTTATCAAAGTAGATGTTCATTAATTTTCTGTCCATCAACCAATCAATTATTCTACTAATCGTTGCAACCCTAAAATGCTGCTCAGTGAAAGTGGAGATGAGAGACGACAATTTCTTGGATTCTTCAATCCGAAGTGAATGTTGTCTAGAGCTGCAACAATTAGACAATTAATTGATTGATTGATTCATCAGCATAAAATTAATAGCCAACTAATTTGATGATAGAGTCTTTGTTTTGAGTAATTTTTAAAGAACAAATGCAAATATTTTCTGTTTTCTGTTGCCTTCTATGATAGTAAACTGAATATCTTCAGGTGCAGGAACAGCTTGGACCCCTGGACATCAGATCAGATCAGGAAACTGTTTTTTTGATTCTCTCCTGTTGTATTTCCCTCAGGCCCTGCTCACACGGACCCTCACTACGAGAGAGTTTTCCTGTTGGACCCACAGTACCAGAACCCAGCGGTGCTGAGAAACAAGCTGCCAGAGCTGTCACAGAGCGCCGAGGCATCAGGTAAACACACAGGAACACACATGGAGGGACAGGTAGCGAGGAGGTAAAACATCATCATGACTGGTTGTCGCGTCAGTCAGTAGACAAAAGTGTAAGAATACTTTTCCAGTACATATTCATGTTTTATAAAAGAGATTTGGTGACCTGTCTCATTGTTGGAATCATAAACATATCAAAATGTTGATACAACTACCATGGATCACTCCTCACCTCACCAGTTTATGACAATTCTTTACCAGCATATGCCGCTGCTGATTCTGGTATGTTGCTGCTATGTGCCACATGGTGTCAGCGTTATTCCATCATGAGCAGATATGAACTGTGTAAAACTCGTAGCTAGTGCCATAACATTATACTGGAAGATAACCACTTACTGTAGGCAACAGTTACTGATGTGATGAGACTGTTCTGATGCCTAAGCTAGTGGAGCATTGAGCATTGAGCGACTTGCAAAGGGTTTGACCATTAACGCTAGCTATAACATTTGACTTATAAAGTGGGAGGAGCTATTTCAAGCACCACTGGGTATGGAAGTAAAAATCCCATTCATTTTTCTCATAGACAGCTTCAGTGGCACACAGTTCTCTGTCTTCGAATCAACATGAAACTCTCCTGGTTAAATCATTAGTACAATCAATTAACAACTGTGTTAGAAAATATCTGGTTCTTTGATAAAAAGCTGAAGATACAAGACTGTGTACATAAAAACTTAAGGGTAGAAGTTAACTACTACACCCAAGGTGCATTTCAGCAATAAATCTCCAGTCATTGAGCTTAAAACTCGGTTGTGTGCGCTGCTAACGGCGGGTGAAAAGTAAAGATTTCAGTGTTGAGAAAAATCTGTAAATCAGTTCACTGTTAATTTCTGAGTCACTTCTGAGTAAATTCGGCAACTAGGGTGCTGAGTTTTGTTTACAATGAAGAGTCTTGAATTCATTACTGCTCTGATTCACACCTATGACTGGCTTCTTTTCCATAGCAACAGTGGCAGAGGCTTATGTAATACTTGTAGCCATCCGCCAAAATGACGGACAAAACATGAAACACAGAAAACATCTGAAATCATTGAAATTGGTTGTGACAACATAAACCTGTATGATCGTTACATTATGGAGGAGAGTCTTGAGTCTCTATGTTCAGTCATATTGAGGAGATGGTTTAAAGAAAAAAATGATATGAGAATACAGAATACATCTGGAACCAGTAGCCCCTCACATGCAACTCTATCGGCTTGATATCTAAATGTCATTTTTATTTAATGTAAGAAGCGGAATATGTCAGTGAAACATAAAGTTGGTGAATAGTTGCATATCTGCATAATAATAGAACAACGAGTAGAAGAACAAAAATCTCTCTCTAAATGTAGCAGATTACATGAAAGACTGTAACATGTTTGCCTACAGACATATATCAGTGGTTATTTTTAGGTAGGTATACAGTAAATCTACCTGCCCATCCTTGTATACCTGCACTATTATACCTGTGTGTCAGAGAGAGCAGAGGTCTCCAGTAAAACATATTGAACTGCTGCAGTGTGCCCCCTGCTGGACTACTCAACAACTCCACACATCTACAGGAACCAGGAAATCACTTCCAACCTCCTGTCAATCATCTGGTCTCCTGTCACACATTAATAACTCTTGAATGAGTTTCTCTGCAGTTAATTTCCTGTCTTTCACTCTTACTTTCCTTTCTCTCTTTTTAATATTTTCATGATGATATTGTGAAACTGAATCTGCATGCTAATTTTTCTCATGCTCGAGTTTTTTCTCTTCCTAAGCTCTCAGCCCTCTCTGTCTCTGTCTGTTCTTCGTTTCCTTTCCCTCTTCCTCCTCCTCCTCCAGCTCTCCTCCTCGATAACCCTCTCTATGACCTCCTCCTGCTGACTTCCTGTCACATGACATCAGGCTGGCTGCGTGGTAAGAGCTGAAAGGTGTGACCTCAGACGTTTAAACATTTATCAGAAACAGAGACAGTTTGGGTTTTTGAATTATATTTTCATTCCATTTAACATTTTTTTTATACACAAACATGCCCCTCTTTCTCCCACAGCGTGTGGAGGAGGCTACGCCGAACCTGACATCACTCAGTGCACGCCACACCAGTGTTTCCATAGCAACGCGCCACACTATGCAGAGACGGATATCGTGCGGCTGCAGGGCGTCACCGGCAGCAACATGTACGCCGTCCCTGCCCTCACTGTGGACTCGCTCACCAGGAAGGACATCTCTGCTGCCGAGTTCCCACGACAACAGCTGATCTTCAGGGAGAAGCTGGGGGAGGGGCAGTTTGGAGAGGTGAGTGGGAGGAGGGTGGGGCGCCGGACAGTGAAAGATGAAAACTTAATCTGATCTCACGTTCACCTCCTGCAGACTTCATTGCAGGTTTCTGCTTCCATAGTTGTTTTTATACTTGCTCGTCTCCTACAGGTCCACCTGTGTGAGGCCGAGGGACTCCCAGAATTCCTTGGAGAGGGATCGCCCCTCCCCGATAGAGACGGCCGCTCAGTGCTGGTGGCTGTTAAACAGCTGAGAGCCGACGCTACCAGCCAAGCCAGGTACAGTTAGTGTGTGAAACAGTGTTTTATAGCAGTCTGTGACCCCGATTGTCTCTGTAAAACTCTCTGCTGCTGATGAATGAATGATGAATGAATAACTTACTGAAAGAAGGGTCATAAGATCATGAGAATCAAAAAGGTTCATCCTCTGGGAGCATGAATGTACTTAGTAAAAGTCATGGAAATTTGTTATATTTTGATATTTCATCTGTAGCTTTTAGGTTTAGTTGACTTAATATGACATTATGAGACATTTAATCACACACAACTATGAAAATGACAGTGATAACACAATAAAGTCCTATAGCATTTTTAGCGAGCAGTGTGTAGTCCGGATCACATTTCACATGTCTATGAGTTGTTAACAGCTCCACCAAGTAGTGATTTTTCCATCTAAACTTCTCACATGGCTTCATTTCAATAAATGTTCAAATGATCCAATATTTCACAAAAAATCAAACATTAGAGAAAAAGTCCAAAAACTGAAAACAGATTTGTGTATCAGAACTTTGTTTTTTCTTCTTTCCTCTCCCATTAATCATCTCACAACCCCTCAGATTTATCTGGTGACCCTCTGGAGGTTCCCGACCCCTAGGTTGGGAACCACTGGACTAAACTAGCTAGCTGTATATAAAGTAGTTCATATTAGGTGGTGGGTGATTCTGAAATCTTTTTGTTCATCTGGACTAAAATCTAAATGTGAGCATGCCTCCTCACCTCTGTCCATCAGGAACGACTTCCTGAAGGAAATAAAGATCATGTCTCGTCTGAACGACCCCAACATCATCCGGCTGCTGTGTGTGTGTGTATCATCCGACCCTCTGTGCATGGTGACCGAGTACATGGAGAATGGAGACCTCAACATGTTTCTGTCACAGCGGGAGATCGAGAGCACGCTGACACATGCCAACAACATACCTTCAGTCAGGTTAGTGTGGAATACATGCTGTTCGTACTGCTGATGAACCATATTTTATATTGTGTAACCTCCATCTTCTCTCCTTGTCATCTCTCTCCCCCTCCAGTCTGTCCGACCTCCTCCACATGTCGGTGCAGATCTCATCGGGGATGAAGTACCTGGCGTCTCTGAACTTCGTGCACCGCGACCTGGCCACCAGGAACTGCCTGCTGGACCGCCGCCTCACCATCAAGATCGCTGACTTTGGAATGAGCAGAAACCTGTACAGCAGCGACTACTACCGCATCCAGGGCCGGGCAGTGCTGCCCATACGATGGATGGCCTGGGAGAGCATCCTGCTGGTGAGGGAGGGAGGGAGGAAGACACTAACTAACTAAAAGTGACCCAAACCAGATCTCAAGTCCAGACTTTTTACTAAAATGACATTGTATTCCTAGACAAAGCAATGGCATGAAACATATAAAAGGCACTAGCAAACTAAAGTTTAACAACTTATATTTGACTCAGACATCTTTTGGAATCAGGTCCCAATTCTGCTGGGTCCATTTGAACCCCTTGCACGCGATGGACACAATTTGCATCGATAACAACTGAGTTATGACATAACTCATTTACTCACTCTATTTTTTGTGTCTATTTTTTTCATAAAAACTGTTCCAAACATGTAGTAGAACTCACAGGCAAAATGATGAATGTGTAGCCCAACTTATTCGGACAATAACAATGTATGGCAGCCCGGTTAAGGCATTCAGTGTCTCTGCCTTTAAATAAAGGGACTGAAAACAAAAAAAAAATTTGGTTCAAAGGGTTAACTTGCTCTCAGAAACATTCAGGTTCAGTTTTGTTTTAAATCAAACATGGATAAGTTTATCACAGTTTTAGATAAGATAGTCAAGACTTTCTCGTGTTGGATAAAACTTTCTGGAGTCTAATTTTGGAACAGCTCTATCAATTGTCTTCTGCCTCATCACGTTACTGTTATGTCGCCCGCTGTCTCCTCTCCAGGGTAAGTTCACCACAGCCAGCGATGTGTGGGCATTTGGTGTCACCCTGTGGGAGATCTTCACTCTGTGTAAGGAGCAGCCCTACAGCCTGCTGTCAGACGAACAGGTCATAGAGAACACTGGCGAGTTCTTCAGGAACCAGGGCAGACAGGTGAGACAAATCAAACACACTCAAAGTGGAAGATACAGTAGGTTAGTGGACAGTTATCCCTGTAAGAGCAACTGTACACAATAGCTCACCACCTCGGTCAACAAAGACACACTCAAGTAACTTTCCCAGCCAAAGTTTAGACTAGACAAGTGTACTTGGACCAATTCTGGTGTGTCATTAGGAGTCTGGCATCGTTCCTGTAACCAGATTTTCCCAAATTAGGCCATCATTGAGACAAACTGTTGTGGGAGCTTCAGTTCCTGTAAATCTTGGCAAATCTAGGGCTAGTCAGCTTTTTAGACATGATAAACATACTGGAACTAGCTTATTACTCAGTCTGTAACTCACACTATACCACTGAAAATTCTGGATTCTGACTGGTAGGAAGGTGTGAATTAACCTTTACATTAACCGGATACCTGACGATACATGACGTAGTGTTTGTTTGCCATTCTGAATGAATGTGACTTTATTAAAATATAGCTGGTAATGACAACAACAGTCATTACAAGCTAAAGAGCTTGGAGCTAGGTTATTTGTATAACCACCACCAACAACTGAAAAATAACTTCTCAGTGAGAGACATGCAAAATTTATTTTAAATGAATTTTATATTTAGGTGAATCTCAAAGTCTAAATCAACTAACAGTAGGAAAAGGACTTTAAGATAATGGCTGGCTGGATTTTTCTTATTGTCAACAAATCTCATGTTTGGATCCAAACCAAGAATGAACTGATCTACTAAGTATTGTGTGTGTATCTAAAGCCTGATATATCTCATTCCTCTGTGCCGTAGACCTCCGTTGTTGTCCAAAAACTATTAAAAACGTGTCAGTGAGCCACACCACTGCACTGGGTGACATGCTCCTTCATCATGAAGAGTTTGGTTTGATTAGATACAGCAAAAGACCAAAGACAAATAACAGTGATCATGTTTTCAGTCTCTGGAGAGTAGTTCTGTGTAAGGCAGACACCACTGAGCATGTGGGGTAACACAGTTTGTGCTACATATCCCAGCCTGAGAAATTTACCTGCACACATGTCAACCTGTGCAACCTACAGGACAGGAAAGTAATTGCAGCAGCAGTTTAGATCCTCAGCTGCTTTGCATTAATGACACCGCTGGTGGGAAGTCAGCCTTGCCCAACTTAATTATGTGATGAGATTATTTGCAGAAACATTTACATTCGCTTTCACTATATCTAGATCTCTAAAAGAGCTATCTTTCTTCTTCTTCATTAGATAATGTTTTTACTCCACTGTGTTACTCATTACTCATTAACTCTGCTGTATTTCCCTCCCAGATCTTCCTATATGCTCCCCCGCTCTGCCCTCCCTCTCTCTTCGAGCTGATGATGCGTTGTTGGAGACGCGACATCCCCGACCGACCCACGTTCGAGGGGCTTTACCAAGCTCTGAGGCCCCACGTCAACCAGTGAGCCAAGGCCGCTGGGATGTACCACTCGGGCTCTGCTCGGCAGCAGGTTTGTCCATCTCTGGACTCCTGTAAGACGAAAGACTGACATGAGAACACAGAAGGATTGAATTGCATTACGATAGCGAGTTGCTGTCAGAGGGAATGAGGTCTGTGGGCAGAAGGTTGGTAAGCTTCACAGAATTAGCAGCACGCTATTCTGAGAGACACGAAGGAGATGGATGGAAGAAAGGCTGGTCAACTTAGCGGAGAAACATTTTGCAAGATCCAAACCTTTGATTACTAAGCTTCTAAAGATTTCTGTTGTTGATGATTTCACAGTTTTATCCATCTGTTTTCATTTGAGCTGTTCAAAGACCAAAACTTCTTGTCGGACCTTTCGACTTATCTCATTTTCATGTTGTTATGGTACCAAAGGTGCCATAAACTTTATTTTCTTCCTCACTTTGGCCTTTAAAGATGCCAAAAACTGGACAGACTTCAGCTTCAGTCTTGGTAGTTTCTCCTGTCCCTGTGGTTTTTATTATTATTGTAAAGCACTGTGTCTGTGTCTCTCAGTTATTCGTGTTCATATATTAACCCACACTGGAGCTAGGGCTAGGGCCAAATTGTAGTGTAGGATTTTATTTTTAGATTTTTATTCTATTTTATTTTTCTTGGTTTACCATATTTCTGTTTTGTTGGTCTTTTTTGTGGATATGAATGTTTGAGGCTGCATTGAAACCTGTGTGGTTCACAGACTGAGGATCAGTCAGTGGGTAACTGTGGGCAAATATTGATTTGAGGCGCATTGAAACCAAATAAGAAAAAACTGAGTTGTGCTTTTTTGTTCCCAACGAGAAATAATGTGTTAGCGTTAAAACAATTACATGATTATGATGAAATTGTAAAACTCATCCTCCTACACATAACATCGACCAGTTGGTGGATGCTTTAACTCAAAGTGCCTTACATCTGTAGCATGAGTTGTACCAGTAGGAAAGAAGCCACCATTAGCGACACGGGTACTGCAAGTCAGAAGAGTAATCAACCAATTATCTTATGTCAAGGTATCACTTTACCTGTGTTTGTACTGAGGCCTCTAAAATGTATGTCAAGTGTGTATATGTCTGTGTTAGAGCCCATAAACCTGTAGGTCAATATAATATTCTCCATTAGCCCTGTTCCACTTTGATGAGGATGATCCCTCCAAAGACTAGCCAGATTAAAAGCGTCAACATTTCATAATTAGAAAGGCATTTTTCAATTGTCAAGTCAGAATAGTTTTAGGACTAGAATGAGAAAACAGTGAAACAATTGACAGACTTCAAATTAAGATTCATTGTCTTTCTCAAACAGAAACATGGCCTTTGCAACAACTCAGCGCTACTCTACCTTTCTGTTAAATAAAGAGCTATCATGTTGTTCAGTGTTGTAGATATACAGGTTTGGCTTAGTTCACAGTAAAGACACTGTAGCACCGCCGCAAGACTAGCACAAAAACTACAGGGCGAGCAACAGTTTGACCTCCTTTGGACATTTTCCCTGCAAAAACCTGATTAACCCCTCTCCTTTTGCCAAAATGAGACATGCTCAGGTTTGTCTGGGTTGTCTAAGTCAAAGAGGCTTGCTAAATCCTTTTCTACACATCTTAATTCCTCCTATCAGAAGCCAAATGCTGCAGTCTTGTCCTATAGTTACTGTTGTGGTAATCATACTAGTCTTGAAGCTCAGCAGTGGAGACACTAGCAAACTCTTGCAAACTAATTAGCTTGCTAGTTGTCAAGAACTAGATGAGGTTAACCTGGGTTTAAGATATGCTGCCTACCTTGCTTGATGATAAACCCCCAAGCTAACTAGTGCTACTACTAAAACTACTAGTAGTAGTATAATAATGTATTGATCAAATTTAGCTTGGTTCTGAACACTGTCATCACTGGTTAGCTACCTGTGTAGCTAGCTACATAACCACCTAGATGGTCAGTGGTACGGTTAGACCTGGTGCTTTTAAAAACAACCGCACATGTAGTCTACATTTGGGGCCATACATAGCAGAATTACTGTTAGAATGGGACCCTCTGAGCTCAGGGTCAATGAGCCAATAGAGACTGAGGAGAAGCTCATAGACCTGGACAGATGGAGACATTGGACAAGTGCCACCTCTTACTGCATTAACCAGCCAATCACTGCTGTACCTTTCCCAATGCCTTCAACAAGACTCATTAAAGAAAATAAAGATATAGGCACAAGTAAGGCCTGCAAACAAGATGTTTGGAAAAAGCAAGTTTCTTGAAATACATACTGATTCTTAACCATATGGCATTCAAAAGAGTTTAGTTTATAAAACCAATGTAGATAGATGCAGCACATAACAAAAGGAGCACAGGGCTGCACAGTATACTCTAGCAATCATAAGTAAATGTATGGAAAGGTGAAGTTGGAGGAAGCTCGCGATGATGATGTTGATTTCTACATACATTTACTGCAGCATTTCTAGCCATAATGTCAGGATGATAAGGAGAACTTTGAGCAAGTAAGCTGATTGGCAAATCTGTGTTGTTTTGCAACTGGAATACGGTCTGTTGGATCTCTAAAAGCCTGATCACACCAGCATTTAAACAGAAAATTTTCAGCTTGAAACCAGTTTTTTTCAATGGAATTGCTGTGATCAGTGGATACACTCAAATCTGTGGAAATCTTTCATGTCAAATTTAACTTTGGTGAACTTTGATATGCAAATTTGTACCACTGACCAATAACAAACCATCTTGTTAGTGCTGATCTTCAAGGGAACGGAGAGTCTGAATTAGGAATAGTAGTCATAGCTTGTTAGCTGTGACACACCATCCACTTTAACTCTACTTTGTAAAGTATAAAGTGCTTCTCAAAAGAGACATATGGTTTGTAGACGGTTGAGACAGGAGTGGATGGTACAAATACATCTTTTGAATAAACTGTGTGAACTTGTTATGCAGTAACTGACCAAACTAGTGTTATGCTGTGTTCATGTTATGTTGAATGAGAAGGAAGGCTTGGAGAGATTCCCTTGCACATCATCAGACAACTCAGGAAGGTTGTATGATAACTGATTTGGTGATATGAGGGTTCAAAACACTGTGCATTTACAATGTCACATCATATCCATTAAATTTACATTGAATGACATATTTTGGCTGGTGTTAGGCATTTCTGTATTATTAAATCAGATATATCAGAGCTTTCAGAAAAATCCCAGTTTCCCAGTCCTAATTACAGCTTGGAGGTTGACTTGAGCACTATTTACAAGTTGGAAACACTTAATTGGTAACTGATATCACACGAACAAGGCATTAGCCAGCTTGCTAAGTGACAGTTAGTAGGCTAGCTAACTTAGATAGTTATAAATGAATCCGGCGGCTGATTTATATGTTGCATTCTCAAGCATCACCGCCATTACTTCAGTAGCAGAGTGAAACTGAACACATTTAAACTGACAGTGAAAGCAGAGATGTTTGGGTTTATCATGGTCAGCAGTCGCCCCTTCCGACAGATGAAGATTGCCTGTGTAAATGTGGAGTTATTCAGTCTCTAAAAGTAGTCTGAAATTATGAATTATGAACAAAAACATGAACATGAACATAGCTTCTGTTCAATCAATACTACACAGTTGGGATGTTAAAGTGTTGTGTGGAGTAATTTATTAAACCCAGCAGGAATTACTTGCTAGCTCATGATTTAACTAATCAAACTCCATGATTTCTTGCATTTTAATCAGAATAATAGCATAATTAAGATAATAAAAAACTGGAAACACATGATACTGTAAAAGTAGAATTTCAGCAAGGTAACATAGTACCAATCTAACAGAGATCAGTGGGGTGGCAGCTCACCATCAGCCCCGTGTAGGCAGATCACTCGATCTTTAGCAGTACCTGGTCAGTCAGAATGCGACTGAAACATGAGGATTTAATGGAATTTTATGAAATTCGTGGAACAGAGGCTTGCGACTTAAATACTACCCATTTTTCCAAAGTCTCAGTTTCTTGTTAGAGCAGCTAATTGCATAACAGCTGCCAGTACAGTAAGGAGCAAAACTGGACTTCCGATTAAATTTCTCTGAAAAATTAAGTTATTAGTTTATAACCTGTATTTTAATGGCATATGATGACTATTTTTCATATATAACTGCTGTTACTGGATGACTTGGACATATTCATTGGCAAAAACATCTAAGCAGTGATATGTGGGTTTACAAGTGAGGTGCCACTGCAGTAATGATGACTGTGCTACTTCGCCTGCAGCCCAGATTCGTCTATATTGACTGACTGACTAGTCCCCGGCTGGCTAGCGTGTTAGCAGTTAGCTTGCCAGCTACAGTAGCTCACCAACTTGCCCTGCTAGTAGTCACTTTCTCACTAAGTTAGCACCACATATTTCACAATGATACGTGAACTTCACTGTATGTGCAACTTTCTGGCATGATCTAGGCTGAAGGATAAATTATCTTTATAGTCAACTTTAATATCTCATGCATAAGGGTGGTAAAGCATATTTTCATCATTTTATGTCCCATTCTTTTCATGTTAAAGTCAGTGTGCAGTATAAATACAAGCAGTATATGTGTTCAGTATTTTGAATCCTCCCTAAGAACAAAATGTAAAATGGTGTAAACCAACATTACCTTCACAGGAAAGAGGGAGAAAGACCAAATCTGTTTAGTTTGAGTGCATCTTTCAGTGTTTTTGGTGTTACAGTAGTGTTTTGTTATCTGTACTGTATCTTCTGTGAGTGTGTGTGCATGCGTGTGTGTTTAAGAGAAAATTAGTTTTGTGAATGAGTGTTTTCAACATTCCTTTGAGCACTGGGAGCTAGTTGGGATTAAAGTGGTTAACCGGAGTTGCTCAGTTGTGCCAAATGATGTGATTAAGGCAGGAGAGGGGGAGTTAAAGGACAGGAAGTAAGGAAACCACTAAACTCAATCTCCCAGAGTCCTTTGCTACAGTGAGCCTGTGTATTTTGTTCTGGTTCCATTAGAGAGACAGAGAGTCTTTTAGTTGGATAGTGTACAGTATACGTGATCTATAATATCTCAGTGTGTGAATGCAGATTAGGTGTGATAATTGTTATTGATAATTGATTATCTATCAGAATTTATAATAGCTATTTCTTTGGTTATTTCTATTCTGGGAAGGTGTTGGGTTTTTTTCTTTTTTTCCAACAGGAAATCAGCAGTTTTGAACATTTCTAGTTGAGATGTCATGTTTGTTTTCCTGTTGTGATATCTCTTAATTTCTCCTCCACACTGTTTGATCTTCAGTATTGTTTCAGACATTCAGTATATTGTACATAGGCTAGTAGCTGTGTATATTAATATATTGGGAGCTGGGAATTTTAGTGTTCTGTTGTCCCAAATCATTTTCACTCTGTACCCTCTCATGTCTTGGTTTGTTTTTCTTATAATAAACAGTAAAATTTGTTAAACAGAAAAGTTGAGATCGTGTCTGATTTTACAAAGGATGAACTTAATTTTCTATTTTTGTTTTCTGTTTGATTCGTATATTTAGGTGTTCTTTTAAAAATGTAATCATCAGCTCAGTGGATCATCACTGTTGGGCCGTGGCTACAAGTTTGGCTATCAGCAATAATTAATGATTATCAAAGATAATTGTTAATTATTAAAATCAATAAAATTATTAATAAGAATTAATAATAACGGGGCACCACCCTGGACTCAGGGAAAAAGATAGCCAATTCAGTCTCAAAGTGTACTAATCTATGAATTTGGGACTTTGATTAATAATTAATTTAATAACTATAAACAAAATCACCATATCAATAGCTAGTAAAGGTTGAAGGATTTGGAGTTCTTTACAGAGCAGAGGTTGGCAAAACTCATTCTTGTGCAACATTAAAACAGACAACAGGTATATCCAAAAGCATTTATTTAACAAAAGGGTAAAAGCAACACACAATACTAATCTAGCTAAGTGTACCTATATACAAGTGTGAATGTGTGAGTGTGTGTGTGTGTGTGTGTGTGTGTGTGTGTGTGTGTGTAGGGAAGACAATAGCAAGATGGCTGTAGTCACCTGGTGACTGAGCACATGGCATGCCGACACTTTGGCTGATAAAGGGAACTACAGAGACAAAAGGCCAGACCATGTGGTGTCTTGAACCACATGTGCTGCCTGAACCAAAGTTTGCCAAACTAGGTTTTAACCTCTTAACTGTGTGGTTCTCTATTCAAGGCCAATTGGTGTATGCTAAAGGTGCCAGGTTAAAACGAGGTTAGTTGCATGCAAGGCCTAGTTACTGGCTGTAACATGTGTTAAGCCTGCTAACATTAACCTAGCGGTGTGGCTATGCAATAACCTGACTATGAGCAACAAGGACATCACAACAACAGTTCAATGTCTAACCTTAACCAAATCAATACACGTACAGTACATTGTTTGAGTTAAAACATTCTTGCTTAGCCGTACTATGCTTCACTGTGTTGCTAGGCTATGCCCAGTTGTTACCAGTCCATGAAGGAAGAGATGCTTTGTGGTGTCCTGCTTTGTAGCCGGTGAATCTGTGGGTGAGTCAGGCTGAGAAGGCTTTGGCTCTGAAGCTGAAAGATGCAGGCGTTGCTGGGCAGACAGCACTCCAGTCGTGCAGAGGGCCCAGGTCACTCCTTGGTGTAGAGTTAGCGGCAAGCTAACTCCATTTCGCGGCTCCTGTACTTGTTAAACTGGCCAGCAGACTTGTGTATTAGCTGCTGGCACAAGGAAACTTAGTTTCTGAGTCTTAGGCAGGCTCTCGCGTCTTCTGCCGTAAAGAAGACTGTGTGTGTCTGCTGTGAGCAGGCCACACCAGAGAGCAGAGAGCTGCTCCAGCAGCCCTGGAGGTGTGAAAGAGCAAGGAGCTGCTCCTGCTGCAGCTCGTGGAGAAAAGAGAGGCAGCTGCTCCTGCAGCTGAAGGAGAAAAGAGAAAGATAAGAGGGGAATCTCTAGTTTTGATAACCTGGATCCATGGGTGGAGCTTCACACCTTGGGTGCGAACCCCCAGGGCTCAGGTTTCTTGGAGTCTTGAAACATGTGGTAAACTGTGGTCCACATGTGGTCCCAACATCCCCCCTTTGGTCCTAGGATTGCACCTGATGTGTGATCCTGGGAGCACAAACATACATGTACTGTATGGTCCACAGTTGAGTTCAAGAGTTCATTTGTCAGTTCATTCAAGTTTGTAACATCTGGGCACTGGTTAACACTATCTATCTTGGCTAAGCAAGAACAGTCAGAATTACAAAACAAAAGCATGATAGACAACAACAAAGGCATAGTCCTAAATAACATAACCTGGGTTTCTCATTACTCTTTGGGTTAGTGAGAACAGGAATGTTAGTGGTGTAACTTTGTTAAGGTGAGATGCAGAGAGAGTGGCACCTAAAATGATAAAGCCATTTCTGGAGTGTCCAAGAGTGTTTGTTGTTTCACTCATTGGATCTGATGACAATACTGACTACTCAATGTAGTACTCAGTCTGATCTTGGCAGACTTTACAATTTTGTCCTTCAGGCAAGTGTAGCTGCAGAAGGATGTCATCATATTTCCAAAAATCCCAAAGTCCTAATGGCTGTATCATTGTTTGTTTGGCACTATGTACTAAACTTGTGGTGGGTGAGGACATGTGTATGACTACTTCTGAAAGTACCTAATCAAGTGTCCTAAGCTAGTGTTTTGCAAAGTGATCCTATTGACAAAATACTACCAAGGAGTTGATCCAATTGTACTTGCAAAGTAGGTCGGTGGTGTCTGAGCTGAATCAGAATTTAGGCTTTCCTCAACTAATAGCAGGCTGTCTGGCTATTACTGAGTTTAGAATAACTGAGGTTGCTACTGTTGCTAACAAACCCAAGTGTATCTATGTAACTGCAGGAAAAGTAAGGCACTGGTATCTGTCTTACTGTCAGTACAGGGGTGGACTGTGTTGCTGTCTAGAATCGTGAGAAGCGAGCTCTAGAGCTCTTGTGCCTTAAGTTTCTAACTTGTGGCTCAGGGCTGTAACGCTCCGTGTAGCCAGAGGGAGAGAGACATTCAGAGGCACTGTCACTGTCTGATAGATGGTGACCAAGTACTGAACTGTGGTCAGAGATGCTGTGGTCATCATCTGATCTGTCCATTGTCTGGTCACACTTCTGGGCCAGAATCTCTGCGTATGGCCTTCTAAAGCTTCTACTGTGTGAATGCCTATCTCGACGCAGTTGGTGGACATGGCGCTTACGCTCAGTGTCCCTATGCTGCCTTTTGTCACCCCCCTTTGGACTGTTAAGAGGGTCTTTTGAGGCAGCAGACCTGTATGATGCTTCAGTGTTTGAGCTGGCAGGCTCAATTGTTTTCCCTCCTGCTTTGGAAGTGACAGCAGTTTCCCAAGCCACCTGTGTCATCTTTCTTATCTCACGCAGTGAGGGGTTACCTTGGTGCGTCATAAGTACAACGTGAGTGCGTACGCATGGATGAAGGTTCTGCAAGAATATGGACTTGAAGGTGGGGTTTTCTTCTAAGCCTGGTGCATTCTTGCCCTGGAAGTACGCATGCCTCAAACGTTGGTAATAATCCCTGGGATGTTCACGACGGGAATGTTTAACTTGGAGGGCTGCAACCATTGATGTGGTCTCGTCAGCAGTAAAAGAGAATTCTTCTACTAGTGCTTGACGGAGCTCTTGGTAGTCATTTCTGACTCTGGAAGGTTGTGATTGTATAAACTTGTGTACAGCTTTAGAGCTGGTTTTCCACACAAGTTTAACTTTCTCACTTTGGGTTGCATGGGGCAGGTCAACTAGATTGTATTCTAGTTCTCTAAAGTAATCTTCAATGTGGTGATTACAGCTGTCTGGGTCAAAATGATCAATGTCCTTAGCTATGAGCTCAAGCACTTTAAGGCGGGGACACTGTGAAGTCATTTCTGGTGAAGACAAGACTAAACTAGCACTATCATGGACATGTGCATCACGTACTACAGTTCTCTCTGGTTGAAGGGCAGGGGCTGAACAACTGTTATCACTTTCCTGATAGTGCTGAGGAGAGGCCGAACAGTTCTGGGATGATCTAGTCCCCCCTTCGGAAGGATGAGCACGGATGAATGTGTCATGTATCGGTGGCTGAGAAAAACACTGGGCAGAATATCTTCTAGAGGATAAACTACATGTCTCTTCAGTGTCTGTTTCAGAGAGATGGGAACTCAGGTAGCTGTTAGTTCTGTCTCTCAGTGGAGGTTGAGAAGCTGACTTCATTCCCAAGAACTTAGGGTCAGTTGGGAATTGTTCCAATCTTCTGAGTGGAGAGGGAGTTAACCTTTCATTATGGGAGGAGTGTGAATCGGAATAACCGGAATCACATTGGCTGAATGACTGTAGTGGGGCAGGACATTCTGACCTAAGCCTTAACAATTCCTCCCTGTGTGAGCAGAGATTTAACTCTGCTGAGTACAGGTCTTCTAAATAGCGCATGGTTTCTTATTGGCCATCTGAACCTCATGGAGGAGGCAAGCATTTTGCGCTCTAAGGAAATCTACCTCCTTTTCTAGGGCTGCTCTGCTCTGACAGGCAAGGCTGGTTTGCCTGTGGAAGTTCAGAAGCAAGCATAACAATGGATCTTTGGATGCGGTCTGTGCATCATTCCTGTCCTTGAGTAGTGAGTCTATCTCTTTCCTGCACTCACTGAAATTCAACCTGCTGATGAATTCTGGGTAGCCAGGTTCTAGGCTCTGTGCTAGGGAAGAAATAAACTGTTCTACACAAGGGTTCTCCATTGTTGTATCCGGAACGGAGGATTAGATTAACAGTTGACTAGTACAACAAAACAATGTGGTTGGCTATGGTGTTGCGTGGCAGACACTTTGTAGTGTAGTTTGGGCAGTACACTAGCCTAACCAAACAATGATGTGGCTTACACTATGGGGAGTAGCTTCCTGTGGAGGAGGGGTAGCTACGACACCGTCTAGTGGCTCTAGTGGGCACAACAGATTTCAACATGCACTAACTGAGATGCAGCGCAGTAACAGCTAGAGGATTGTTTCTTAAAGTTGACTCAGGCTGGGATGCATGGCAGTAACAGCTAGAGGATAACTTCTAAGTTTCACAGGGCTGGTAGCACACTGTGGCTCTATCTCACAGGCTCTATTTCTTACTCAGGCTGGAATGCATGGCAGTAACAGCCAGGTACAAACTCTCTATGTGTCACAGGGCCGGTGGCACACTGTGGTTTAATTAACAAGGGGAGCACTTGAATTAACAACTAATTCTGACAGCTTGACTGGATGGCATTGAATGTGTACTATTCGAATGCTGAACCAAAATTCTTACACTTCCTACAGAGTAGGTTTAACCTGAGTGGCTAGCAGCAACAGCAATCTCTTAGTTTAACACTACGAGGGCTTAAAGTGGTAGTTATCAACAACTCAAGATTTGGGTTACCAATTGCTTTAGCTAAAATTGATTTGAAAAAAAATCAATTCTCCCAACACTTCACTTGTTTGTAAGTACAGCTAGATATCTTCTCCTGTGGCAGACTGGTCGTGTTAAATATAAAGACTTTTGGATAGTCTAAAGGTTTTAGATTCCAGAATTTTGGTACTGGCCAAAATTATGCTGAAATTAATATTGCACAATTATGAATAATTGCCAACAATACTCTGCCTCACACGGGGCACCATTTTGTTGGGCCGTGGCTACAAGTTTGGCTATCAGCAATAATTAATGATTATCAAAGATAATTGTTAATTATTAAAATCAATAAAATTATTAATAAGAATTAATAATAACGGGGCACCACCCTGGACTCAGGGAAAAAGATAGCCAATTCAGTCTCAAAGTGTACTAATCTATGAATTTGGGACTTTGATTAATAATTAATTTAATAACTATAAACAAAATCACCATATCAATAGCTAGTAAAGGTTGAAGGATTTGGAGTTCTTTACAGAGCAGAGGTTGGCAAAACTCATTCTTGTGCAACATTAAAACAGACAACAGGTATATCCAAAAGCATTTATTTAACAAAAGGGTAAAAGCAACACACAATACTAATCTAGCTAAGTGTACCTATATACAAGTGTGAATGTGTGAGTGTGTGTGTGTGTGTGTGTGTGTGTGTGTGTGTGTGTGTAGGGAAGACAATAGCAAGATGGCTGTAGTCACCTGGTGACTGAGCACATGGCATGCCGACACTTTGGCTGATAAAGGGAACTACAGAGACAAAAGGCCAGACCATGTGGTGTCTTGAACCACATGTGCTGCCTGAACCAAAGTTTGCCAAACTAGGTTTTAACCTCTTAACTGTGTGGTTCTCTATTCAAGGCCAATTGGTGTATGCTAAAGGTGCCAGGTTAAAACGAGGTTAGTTGCATGCAAGGCCTAGTTACTGGCTGTAACATGTGTTAAGCCTGCTAACATTAACCTAGCGGTGTGGCTATGCAATAACCTGACTATGAGCAACAAGGACATCACAACAACAGTTCAATGTCTAACCTTAACCAAATCAATACACGTACAGTACATTGTTTGAGTTAAAACATTCTTGCTTAGCCGTACTATGCTTCACTGTGTTGCTAGGCTATGCCCAGTTGTTACCAGTCCATGAAGGAAGAGATGCTTTGTGGTGTCCTGCTTTGTAGCCGGTGAATCTGTGGGTGAGTCAGGCTGAGAAGGCTTTGGCTCTGAAGCTGAAAGATGCAGGCGTTGCTGGGCAGACAGCACTCCAGTCGTGCAGAGGGCCCAGGTCACTCCTTGGTGTAGAGTTAGCGGCAAGCTAACTCCATTTCGCGGCTCCTGTACTTGTTAAACTGGCCAGCAGACTTGTGTATTAGCTGCTGGCACAAGGAAACTTAGTTTCTGAGTCTTAGGCAGGCTCTCGCGTCTTCTGCCGTAAAGAAGACTGTGTGTGTCTGCTGTGAGCAGGCCACACCAGAGAGCAGAGAGCTGCTCCAGCAGCCCTGGAGGTGTGAAAGAGCAAGGAGCTGCTCCTGCTGCAGCTCGTGGAGAAAAGAGAGGCAGCTGCTCCTGCAGCTGAAGGAGAAAAGAGAAAGATAAGAGGGGAATCTCTAGTTTTGATAACCTGGATCCATGGGTGGAGCTTCACACCTTGGGTGCGAACCCCCAGGGCTCAGGTTTCTTGGAGTCTTGAAACATGTGGTAAACTGTGGTCCACATGTGGTCCCAACAATCACATACTCATGTTGTGAGGTCAGTCATTGCTTAAATCTACAAACTTTTTGTTTTAAACTCCCCAAGAGTTCTCAGAGAGATCCCAAGGTTTCTGGAGATACCAATTACTGTAAAATAATAATAATAACAATAATAATAATAATAATAATAATAATAATAATAATAATAATAATAATAATAATAAACTTTAGTGTATAGCACCATTCAGGTATGAAATGCAACTCAAGACACTTCACATAAATTACATAAAAAACACTTAAGGCACATAAGAAGTCAAAGGTTGCCAACAAGTAATAAAATCACGACTTCAACTAACGATTATTTTCATTATTAATTCATCTGTGGATTTTTTTTTTGGTTAATGGATTTATTATAAAATGTCAGAAAATGGTTACAAATGTCGATCATTGTTTCCAAAAGCCCAAGATGACGTCCTCAAATGTCTTGTTTTCTTCTGACCAACAGTCCACAACTCAAAGATATTCAGTTTACTGTCACAGAGGACTAAAGAAACAAGAAAATATTCACATTTAAGAAGTTATAGTCAAAAAAACATTTAGTTTCATCCATGGTAGCTTAACATCATTCATGGAAAAAGGCAAAGTGGACAACAAGTCAACATGGAGGAAGTGTTGAGTTTGAATTAACTGGGGAAGAGTTGACATTAGAAATAGAATTCAAACTAATGATTATTTTCATTACCTATTGATTATCTGTCGGTTAGTTCCTTAGTTGTTTGGTCCATAAAATGTCAGAAAATGGTTAAAAATATTGATCACTGATTCCCAAAGCTCAATATGCAGATTCAAATGTCCTGGCCAACAGTCCACAACTCAAAGATATTCAGTTTACTGTCACAGAAGACTAAAGAAACCAGAAAATATTCACCTTTGAGAAGCTGGAATAAGAAACTTTGGACATTTTTTTCTGAGAGAATGACTCCAAACAATGAATCGATAATCAAAATAGTTAATTTAATAGAAGGCAATTAATCGACTAATTGTTGCAGCTATAATTAGAAATGAAAAGCTGTCTCTACTGCAATATAAGCCTGTCCCAAATAAAGGCCCCGGACACTATTTGAGAATAAACAGTATGTTTTTATTGTGATTCATTACTTGTAGATCACTAAGCAATCAGAGGGAACGCTGGTCTGAATGTGAACTGTGTCAAAATGTAACACAAAAATGAGAACATCATGAGTAACTTCCTTCCACTCCAGCTGTTTTCTCTATCATAACTCACTACAATTCAGTCTAGATGAGAGAATAAGTGCAATGTCCTGAATACACCCTGTGTGCTTGGTATCAGAGGGGGGCAGCAGAGAGACATAAACCTTGCCACAAACTCTGGATCATGATGAGAACTTCTACCCTTCACAGTAGTTGACTGTGTGTGAGGTTATGAAATAAAAAAACACTGTCAACAGTTATTTTTTGGCATTCTGTATCTGCCAAACATCTGGGCAACCACACATTGGATTACAAGACATTGCAATTTTACAAAACATCTTCTAGTAATTTATATACAAAAACAAAAGTACAAAAAGGAACATTAATTATAACATTATAAGAACTTAAACATGCTCTCAAAAATCATCCTAAAATTCAAATGACCTGATAATGATGATCTCCCAGGTGTTTTCCAAGTAAGCGGCTAATTGAAATGTTTCATATGTGAACAGCCAAGTGCATCATCCATATTTACAAAATCAATTTCTGTGCAAATAGCTAAAAACCAACAGTACCACTGATATACTTGATATCTGTCTTGGGTTTTGCAGGGATATTGAACCCATTCTTCTATTACCAAATACATGATAATCTCTATTTTATAGAGTGATCGTTCTTTTAGGGCTAAAACTGAAGCAGCAGTTCCATGAACTTCAGGTCTCAGGAAACAAAACAGGGTGGATTTTTTCCTTTTTTTCCAGGATAAACAATGGTGTATTATGTGTTCAAGTTTAACAACAGGGATCATGGTGAGCAGGAATGTTTTTGTTCTCCATGACACTGGTAATAAAACTTTACAGCTAATAAAGAGGGACAAGATTCATAATTTGCATTAATTAAACCTGCATTAACCTTTTTTTTTTGGAGGGGGGGGGGCAGCTAGGGGGCAAAAGAACTCAACAACAAGCTGACAGACACACAAGTGTTAGCAAACAGCTGCCTACTTCCATATCCAGCAGACACAGAGCAACATGATCACCAACACCTGAGGGAAATATCTGCTCTTTAGCTACACTATCTCCACCAGATAGTCTCAAACTTTGTCTGTCTGCTGTTTACTGCTGGGCAGGTGCTCGTTGTCAGAGCTGTCATACAAGTCGAGAACAGACAGTCTGACTATCTCCATGGGGGAGAAACACTTTAATTTGAAGTATAACTATGATACTGAAATTAACTTAAATAAATTTAAAGCAAATTTAATATTCTGTTTATCATATCATCATCATCATGGCTGCCAGTGTCCTGATGCGCTGATGTTTATGTCAGTAGTAGTGAACATCTAGCTCAGGGTGTTTCTGCAGCTCTCTGTCCAGTATAATATTGTGTTGCAGCTGACAGTGTAACATCACCTACTGTGGGCTGTAAAATCCTCTCCTCTCATATTAGTCATGGTGCATTTTTTGTCCCAAATTACAAACATTTCAGGGCATCATTTTCAAAACTTTATCTGACATTTTAAAATTGGATCTGCAGCCATGTCCCTTGGTTGCCATTTTCGGGGCCCCTGTAGACATGCCAAACGTATATACCAGACAGGCAGATGTTATTGCATTTTCTTCCCTCCTGGCATGAACGAGGAGTCTATTCTCATGGAAATCAGCAACAACCTCAAATTTTTTCACTCTTTTTTTGGGAACTTTTTTGTGAAGGGAAACTCGCCCACAAATGGAACGGAACAGGTCACTTTATATGGATGTTTTAGGGACATTAATGATGCTGATGATAAAATCTCAGGAACAATTATCTCCTCATGAACAGGTAACATCATCAAGGTAACACCAGAGATTTACTACAAGTTTGTGATGTTAAGAGAGTTTGTTGAATCTACGAGCAGTTTTTTAGAAGAGAATGTTCTTGCAAGAAGTTTATATTTTTAGAAAAGATCAGAAACTTAGATGCCTTTTTAAAATACATTTTCAGGCAGTGATGATTTCCTTGGTTTGGTCTCTGGATCATCCAGAGAGAAGCTTTCAGTTGGCACTCGACGATAATGACGTTTCAGAGTTATGAAAATTTTTCATCTCTTTGACTTTGTGTGAACCTCACTTGCTGTAATTGTCTTTGGTGGAAGCGAGAATAAAATTGACAAACAAACAAAACCAAAAGCAGAGGTTTGTTTGCAGACGTGGGCTCAGTGACTGCAGTTTTCATAAGGGTGGTTCAACAGTGGTTCAGGGTCAAAAGGCAAGCCATTGGGAGATAAACAACAGTCCAGGGTTCATTTTGATAAGAGTAGAAGTGAAATACTGTTTAATTCTGCTAAAGCCCTCTGCAGGTTCAGGTATGAAGAATAAATGCTTCCTGGCTGGTTGGATGGAAACTCTAAAAATAAACTGCACAATACTTTTTGGGCAGCAACAAAAACTCCAAACGTGTGAAGGTTTATACAACACTGGATAGGCAAGGTGACAACAGCTTTTATGAGAGTGGTTTTTAGACTCAGCCAACCCACCCTTGCTGTAATTGTTGGTTTGTTCTGCTCTCTGTTGTCTTCTTGAATTTGAGAGGACATTTGGCCATGATGGATTATTTTTATCTCATTGATGTGAGCTCTGTCACGTCTACAGACACACTGAGGAACTGAGCAGAGACTACGTCAAAACATAATTTTCCTACCATTTTATTGAAGTCAATGAGTGACAAAACTACAGAGAGAGCACAAAATAAATATGAGCAGCAATCAGTCAGCGAGGCAAGGTCATGTTCATTGCTACAATTGAAATTGACAGGAAAAAGGGTTCATGTTTAAAGAGCTGTAGTTGCACCCCACTTTACTGAGGAATAAGGATGGAGAAAGGTGGTTGTGCAAAACTCTGTGGCTAGCTTTCCGACAAAAATGTCTGTGACATTAATTCTGCCTGGTAAACCGAGGTGAGCCTTTGCTAAGCCTAAACTACACCATCACTTCCCTGTATTATAGAGCACTATGTAGCTACAATGAAGCAGTAAGTACCACAGCTTGAGGCTGAAGCCCATTCAAAACTCTTATTCAAAAAGCCTCAATCTCTCTCTAGAAATATTACGATACTACTTCTAATAAATAAATAAAAATAAGTGTGCTGGTGGTCATTTTGGAAATTTTTACTCTGTTAAGATTTGAACACTTATAGTAGCTTTGATGCCATGTGGGTGTTGATTGACAGCTGTGATTGATGGTTGGCTCTTCCTGGCTGTGGGACTCACACTGACCACAGTCGCAATAGTTTGCTAAGTTTAATGTTACTTGATTACGATACCTGCCCTGTTAGCACACATAAACTAGCATTAGCTTGGGTCTGAGGTAGTGGGGTGTGTTCCCAGCATGTGAAAGGTATGGGTTTAAAACAGTCTCCCTAACCCCTGTTAGTATTCACAAACAGACATCAAGTTACGTAACTCATGAAACACAATGCACAAATAAATTCAGTTATTTGTATTTGTAAATCTGTATCTGTGCCTCTAATTTACCACTCATATATCATCATTTGTAAATAAACACAAACATTTGTGAATCATCAACTTAGTATTTGTGAATGGAAATGTATTTGTGAATCTCAATGTATGGACGTGTAAAACCCTTTTGAGACTGTTGTACTGTGCCGTGTGTGCAGTACAACAGAAACAAAATACACAAATATACAAAATACACAAATGCAGAGAAGACCAAGCGCTTTCAGGTAGACGGCGGTAATTCAACATTTATGGATGCCAACTGCTTTTAAACTTAACAGAAGAAGAAGAAGAAGACTAAGCCTTGTCATTGGTTGCCTGCCTGTGAAGTGAAGGGGCGGCAGCAGCAACTGGGAAGCTTTAGGAAGGCAGTAAATAGTAGGAACAGAGTCACAAACCAAACATGTTTTAATCTACTCCACAACATACAGGCAAAGGGTTACCTACTTCCAAGAATTTGGGTGGGAACACATGGCTCCATTCATGCAATAAGAATGCTATTGTACTTGGCTGCTGGTGCAGTTTGTGCCATTTTAAGACTCAAATTTTTATTCTTATTTTGCCAAAAAGAAAATTCTCTTGATAAATTATGACTGTGGAAAATGCTAATTGCTCTGGAACTGAAAGGTCAGGAGGAAATGGGGTGAATGTGAGGCCCAACAGGTCTGAATGAAGCTTAATTAGATTATGTAGATTAAACTTTTAATGGTCCGTGTTGGGAATTTGTGCCTCTTTGGCAGTTAATAGGGAAGAATACCAAATAAAAAGAGTATAAAGGGTTCAAATAACAAACCAACATTTAGCTCAGTTTTTTTTTATAAAGATCAGCTTCTCTATTACAAAACAATTTAGTTTAACTTGTTGTATAATATTTTCAAACCAAAAAATCAGCTTGTATTTAGTAGCTTGGGTGCTCATGTAACCATTGTAACTCATTGTAACTTTAGCCTGCATGTTGTTGTATGAGACAAGGACCTACACTCTCCTCAATTTCTGTGTGGACTTTTATTGCCTGTTCATCAAACATGGAAACCCACTGATCAGTGATGTAGGCACAGCAGTCTCTAAGTACAGCTCATGGGCACAGTCTTCTCATACTGGCACAGTGCATTAATAAATAATAATAAATGTATTGTATATATGAACAAAATTATGTACCTGTTCAACAAACATGGAAACCCAGTGGTCAGTGAGTAGAGAGGAAACAGTTGTCTCTAAGCACAGCTCTACAGAAAAAAATAGCAAATTTTAGCTTGGCCAACTGAAGCTAACTATAAACACTTTGACAAAACCAATTTAGCACATTCAGGTAAGTACAATGGGGTTGCCGATTTCTGCCCAATCCGACATAATACCATGATATGTCATTACATTATGTTTTTTGACAGATTTAATATAATGCTATGCTCCATGCAACCTACCTTGGGCATAATCCTCTCATACTGACACAATCGGAATTTATGCTGCAAGCCATTGTACGTAGAACTTTGGAAAAAATACCTCCGACATGGAAAAGTGCAATGGAACGGTCACACAGTGAACAGTAAGCAGAATTACCTTTTCATCAATTTTTACTTTATGTAGTGTTTGTGTTGTGACACGTGCTGTAACAACTTTGTAGTTGCCATCTCCATTTCCATTCAGTATATTTGTGCTTGATAGAAGTCTTTGTGGGCATGCGGTACTCGCCTACTCCTCCTGTCTCTTTTAAAGTGTGTTAAGCTGTTAAATCAGCTGCTGTAGTGTTGGGTTGGAATGAAACTCTGCATGTACCATGGACCTCCAAATATCAGTTTGCTGCAGGCATCCATGTATTCCTGGGCAGATGCACTGGGATGCATATAGATTGGAAGTATCACAGCATAAGTGAAAACTTTGACATGCTGGTGGTGCACACTAGCCAATAGACCAACATCACCATCCCTAGAGCCATGCCTCTAGCAGGTCTAAAAATACAAAGAAACTGAATAGTAAATTCTTCCTCGAGCTATGTACCATGAGTGGAGAAACACCATCAACAGAGGCTTAAAACTAACCGCTCCACCCAAACTGTTTGATTGACAGGTGATCTCTGGAAGCACAGCACAGAAATATCAGCAGCTTCTCTCTGATGTTTAATAGAAGGTGTCTGGATCTGTCCTCTAGCTGTGTGACCTCAGGGTTGAAGGTCATGGGTCAGTTGTTCTGGTTTACGGCTGTTTTATTGAGGCTGGCTTCCATAAGATCCAAGTAACTGCTTCACAGGTTACAAGGAATGAGGCGCTGTTCTCACTGACTGACTGATGGAGTGACTACTGTAGTTATGTGTCCGTTTAATGTTGTGTAAGTAAATTGGCATTAGAAAAGGGGATGATGAGGGCCCGCTTTCTGGACATCACTTTTCTGGAGATGTTTAAGTTATGTACACCCCAAAAGCCACAACGTTTTTGTTCATCATTGTTCTGGTGGAGTGGAGACCTTTAATGGTAAGAGGCATGGACATAACATGAATGTCTACATTACTGAGACATCAAGGTGTATTTGATTAATCTGATTGATTAATCACAAAAGTTGTAATCCACGTTGTAAGCCAACATGCAACATGTTGGCTTATTGATTTGAATTTTGGGTGTTTCCACTCAGGGTTTTTTATACACTAATTAAAACATACTTACAGTCTAACTGAATAAATGGCTGAAATTATTCCTGATGGACTGATTTACTGACTGGCCAACATGTTGGCTGGTTTGATTGATTCACTATTCACCATTAAAAAAATAATATTTTTTGTTTGTAAAGCACTTTAACACAAATCAGTGTTACAAAACAAATAATAAATATAAGATACAGGAATAAAATCAATGAGACAGAAATCATTGAAAAAGAAATAATATAAAAATGTGCAGCAACTAAAATGTCAAGCATCAAAGACATCAAAAGTATTACCCACCACTGACTAACATTGCTTTTAACCTCTTTAACAGTGCATACTGTAGTTTAACACATGGTTGGATTTAGGATTTAAGTTCAGTCACGTGCGTCACGTGTCTAATTTGCTGAACGCAGGTGTGACATTCACCAACATCACTGCATTAAGTCTTAAACACCTTTTTAAGGGTAAAAGTGGGGGGGGGGGGGGGGTATGTTCTGTATGCACACACTCACATGTATACATTTACTCACACTGTCTCATTGTCACTCCGAACTTCCCTCCATTGTCTTACATACATACACACACACACACACACACACACACACACACACAGTGATGGAAGTATTCAGATCCTTTATTTTGGTAAAAGTAGCAATACAGCAATTTAAAAATACTCCATTACATTACAAGTAAAAGTCTTGCATGATTTCCTACTACAGTAAAAGTACATAAGTATTATGAGCTTGATGTAGTTAAAGTATTGCAGTAAAAGTAGTGGTTTGGTCCCTCTGACTGATATATTATTATATATGACATCATTAGATTATTAATAGTGAAGCATCAGTGTTAGAGCAGCATGTTACTGTTGTAGCTGCTGGAGGTGGAGCTAGTTTCAACTACTTTATATACAGTTAGCTAGTTTAGTCCAGTGGTTCCCAACCTAGGGGTTGGGCCCCTCCAAAGGGTCAGCAGATAAATCTGAGGGGTTGTGAGATGATTAATGGGAGAGGAAAGAAGAAAAAACAAAGTTCTGATACACAAATCTGGACTTTTTCTCTAATCTTTGATTTTTGCTGAAATATTGGATCATTTGAACATTTATTGAAATGAAAGCATGTGAGAAGTTTAGAAGGAAAAATCACTATTTGGTGGAGCTGTTTACAACTAATAGACATGTGAAATGTGACCCCGACTACACACTGCTTTTTGTAAGACGTCAAAAGCCAAAAAGGTTGGAAACCACTGGTTTCATCTTTAACAATGTGTTGTATTTTAAAAGCTTGTTATATTATCCATTGTGTCAAATCTTCATCTGAAAAGTGACTAAAGCTGTCAAATAAATGTAAAATATTTCCCTCTGAAATGTAGTGGCGTGGAAGTATAAAGTAGTATCACATGGAAATACTCAAGTAAAGTACAAATACCTCAGAATTGTACTAAAGTACAGTACTTGAGTAAACGTACTTAGTTACTTTCCACCACTGCACACACACACAGTAAAGGTAATGATGATGATGATGCTGGAGGTGATGAAGGCAGTGCTATTGTGTTGGGTGTTTCCATGGCTCTTTATGTGTCCTGTGTACAGGAGGCCCCTCCAGGCGGCCAGCCCTCATTATGAAGCAGTTTAAAGCGCTCAGATCAGGCCGACACCTGCTTCTCATTGGAAACAGCAGCCGCTGCTGCCTTGTATTCCTGACAGGGAGGTGCAGAGCGCTGCGATAAAGTTGGCCTGCCTTTGATCTTTACGCAAATGTCATAAAAAAGGAACTCTTGTTCAGCTTGATCACTTTTTCCTTTAATGGTGAAGGCATCGGTTATGGAGTGTTGGAGTAGCATTTCCGTTAGCGTTAGCATTTCTCTTGCAAAATAACACTTTACTTTAACTCCCCTTATTTAGCATTTATAAGCAGTGTAACATTTAATAAATGGTTTATAACACACTATAATGTAGTTATATGCAGATATGTTTAAGTGTTATTTGAGAGCAATTATAGGCTAACTCTTTCTATGAAGACATATTTTATATTATTGCAGTTGCTATATTGTCATTCATTATCTGCTTATACAGCAGCAAACACTTATGGGTGTCCACAGGAGGAGTTATAGTTGTAAACAAATACATAAATAAACACTAATATCTGCTTATAACTACATTATAGTGTGTTATAAACCATCCATTAACTGTTTATATACTGATTATTAATCCTAAATAGGGGACTTGAAGTAAAGTGTTTCTCTTCAACACAAAAGATGGCTTTAACATGTTGTGGTCCACTGCAACCTAAAGGACTGAGCAGTATATTTACATGTCTATTAAAATAAACTATATTTCATATTATCCTTATAACCACAGGTGTAGTCTCAAAAGGTATCACAAGAAACACATGAAGTAAGAATAAATAAATTCTGAAATGAAAACTGATAACAAGCCCTCAATTGCAGAAAAATATCCGGTGTCACAACTGAAAAAGTGGCAATCATGAAATTTGATTGTTGATGTAAATTAATGGGGACATATTCTGCACATTTCCACGTCTATGTTTTCAATCTGTGATGGTTTTTAAACATTTTAGGAACAACACTTTTTTGCTTTATTTGCAAGAGTTAAATGAGAAGATTGATTGTGTGTTAAGTACATACAGAGTTGGAGTCAGGATGTGGTTGTAACATAGCTTAGCATATAGCCTGGAAGCAGGGGGAAACAGCTTCTGTAGCCTGTCTGAAGACCAAAAATAAACCTATAGACATTTCTAAAGCTCAATAAGGAGCTCATTTGTTTAATCTGTGCACAAACAGAAATGTCAAATTGACTAAATGTTTTTGATTTTAGGGGGAGTTACATGTTGGAACTATTTCTTGACAGGCAAGGCGTAGTGTATTCATCTGCCCACAATTACTGGGCGGATGGATACACTTTTAAACCCGAGCAGTCCATTTCAAAGGTGTTGAGGTGACGAGGACAACTGAAATTAAGGTGACAACATTGTTAGTTCTGGGAAATTAAGTAATTTGAGGGGATGAATGACTAAATCGAGAGAAAGAAAGAAAAATATTTAGCAAACACAAGAAGTAGTTGGTTGGAATTATTTGCAATTTTGAGGGCACTAATTTCTAATCTACCAGGCTTTAGGGATTTTCCTGTTTACAAGAAAATAACTTTCCTTCCATGAACTTGATACAAGCAATGACAGCAGAAGAAATTACAGACACCGCAGTGGATAAAGCAACTGATAGTTAGCAGATGCTCCAGCTGTTCCTCCGGGGGACAATGAATAGGGTTATTACAGAAATGTGTTAAACTATACCAAAGTAGGCCTATGTGTTCTGTACATTAAACAACGGGACAACAAGGACAACAGACTGTAAACAACATGCTCAGGGTTCAGACCAGGACTCACAAGCAGTACATTGTTTTTTGAGTATCTTTGTATGATCCAACTTATTATGACGTGAATTAAATCACTGTGGGCAGCACTTAAACTTTGAGGTGTGCCTTTGCAGAAGCTTATCGAATCAAACAATTTTGCTTATGAGTTTAAAGAGCAACTTAACACCCTCTGAATCTTGTTTTTGCTGATCTCTCGTAGTTTAACTGCTCACCTAGTGATGTATATGTGTACTCCAGGGTGTGTCGTTACACTGTTACATCACTGTTGGGTTAAACAGACTTGAAACTTTCAACCAGAAACAGTAGAGAAATATTGCTTTTCAGCCTGATGTTAAGTTACTCTTTAAAGTTCAGCTGAAATTGAAATGCTTTTTTTAAGTCTCCTACAGCAACATATCCACTTACATAGCTGGAGTCCTTATTATAGCAAATCAAATCTTTACATAAAGCGATAATGTGACATTCTCTCATCAGCAGAGCAGACGGTCACACTGAGCCTGATAGCATCCTGCTACACAGCACAAGAGCCACAGACTCTGAACAACAACCCACATTAGCTTTCCTGCTACAGTCTCCTTCTTATCTAACTTTCAAACATGAACACACGTCTTGTCCTGCACCTCAGCTTGTTCAACAAGCCACCAAACAAACATTCACTGGGTAAAAGTGCACCGCTAATGTCAGTAAGCAGCTAGATAGCCAATTAGCTGCTCAGCAGCAGCATGTAAACAGCATGTAAATGCTGCAAATGTCACTTCGGATCTGTTAGATGCTGATTTAGTCGTTGCTCTTCAAAATCCTTGTTAGCAACATGTTGTCTGTCCATGACTTGTAGCTACAGCAGTTTGTTTCCTTTGTCTCTGTTCTGTAAAGTGTAACACAGGTAACCTGCCAGCTGCTGTCAATCAAACACAGACACCGAAATGCCCCTCCAGCTGCTGTCAGTCAGATACAGAGATGACACCCCCCTCCCCAAATGCTGTCAATCAAACACAGACACCAACATTGTTTGTTTGTTGTTTGTTTGTTTACACAGTCATGTTGGTGGGACTCACCTCCCTTATGGGGACAAAAAGCAAGTCCCCTTAATGTAAAATCATTAATTTTAGGTTGAAAACTTGGATTAAAATTAAGATAAATTTAGGGTTATGTTAAGGTTAGGGTTAGGGTTAGGCATGTGGTGGTTATGGTTAAGGTTAGGGGAAGTCTCCAGGAAATGAATGTAAGTCAATGTAATGTCCTCTGAAGTGATGGAAACACGATTGTGAGTGTGTGTGTGTGTGTGTGTGTGTGTGTGTGTGTGTGTGTGTGTGTGTGTGTGTGTGTGTGTATACCATGTTATGAGGACATAAATCTGTTTATGTCACATGTGGGGACTCGATTCCCTTTTGGGGACAAAAAGTGAGCCTCCATAACGTAAATCATTATATTTTAGGATGAACACTTGGTCAAGTTAAGGTAAGGGTTAGGGTTAGGCAAGTAGTGATTAGGGTTAGGGTGTCTGTGTGTTTGAGTGTGTGTGTGTTTGTTTGTGTGTCTTGTGCAGCATGTGGGTGGCAGGTTGTGTATTTTACAGTGTTATGAGAGGAGGAAACTTCTCAGTTGGTAAGTGCTTCAATTTCAGCTTTTTTAAAGCATCCTGAGCACTCAGCGGGGGAGGGAGGGGTCGTTTCTCCAATAAAACCAAACAAAAGATTAAGCATCTTGAATGGATTGTACCTGCAGTATGAACAAGGTCCAACAACAGCAGTTACAGAGGCCAACTGGTTCAAAACAGACTGATACTCATGACAAATTAAACATTTCTTATTTCACATACTGAAAAGATTTATTGGAGATCCCAGAAGAGCTCTAAACAAGTGAAACCCCTGGGCACCCTGAGAGGCCTGTTTGTATCCAGTGTGGACCCTTTTGATGTAGTCTGACTAATTTCAGTATCTTCAAGTGTAAAGTTAGTGAGCAGCTCTGACCACAGAGATAATTAGACTCAGACAGGACAGTTGTGAGGACAAAGCATTGATCTAAGTAAACCTCATCCTGTAGATTGAAAAAAATGGGTCAGAATGTAGATTTCAGAAAGCAAAAAAAAGCTGCTTAAGCATCTTTGTTATAATAGATCGATAACCTATTATTATATGGCCTCTCTAAACAAATAAAGGCTCACCTGGAAACCGAAACATATGAAAGGACACCAAGACCTCTAAGTTTACAAAAAGCAATCAGCTATATTTTGAAAACAATAAACCACACTCAAAGTGCAAAGGAAACAAACAAAAGGGATGGACATCCCAGCCAAAAGGAACAAAAGATGGGCAAGTTACTGAGCCAGCCACGCAATGGGCTGTCGCACCCAGCTCATCCCCCTAAACTACTAAAAAGGAAAATCTAATCTAAACTTAACTAAAACAAAAACCAATAACTGGACTACCAGTAATCTCCACCCCAAACTGAAATAACAAACTAAAATAACAAAACGCAACACTCTAAAACATACTGGAGAAAAACAACCAAGGGGAAAAAGGGAGAAAGATTCCCCAGAAGCTGTGCTGCAGGCTGTCAGGCGTGTGTCTCACACACTGCTCCTCAGGTCCCCCCTTCTTCTCTGATGGTTAATTGATTTCAGGTGCTCCACTCCTACAGAAAGAGGCAGGTAGATGGGAGGGAGAGTGCCAGAGAGAGAGAGAGAAGGAAAACAAAACCCACAAGCAGTGTGCAATAATAAACATGCAGGGTCACACGTAACACCCCAACCCTAAGATGGTGAATAGAGCAATGGATGTTATTCACACATTAAAACTAGTAATGCAACAAATGTCTGCCCAGACATTTTCTCTACCTCTAACATGTCTAACCCTCACGTTGAAGGCTTACAGGAAGAGTACCCAGCACATAAGTCTTTGGTTTGAGTCCCACATTAGATTAATAAATACAAGGGGATTGTGGTCAGTATAAACAACAGTAGACGCACTAGCAGAGCCGACAAACTTCAAAGCGTTTAATGGCCAAGAAAGTTACCGCCACTGAATTTAAGAATGAGCAGCACACAAGCAAGTAGCCATACAAGTGGGTGCCACTCCCACTAGACACAAAGTGACCATGAGGTGAATGACACCACAAAACCAAACAAAGTTACAGCATTTATCTACAACAAACACAACAACACAGGTGACCAACACAAAAGTCGAGTGCAACAGCCACAAACCAAAAGGGTCACAACAAGTAGACCAACTACAAAGTTGCTACCATATACCAACAGCAACAGCAAAAGACCCAACAAAAGTGAACAGCCACAACCACAACACAAAATGGACAACATGTGGTTGATGTGATTGTGATTGATGTTGGGAATCAGCAACATACAAGGTGACTTGATGAACTGGGAGGCCACCCTACTACACTATGATCCACTGATCTGTGGAGTGACTATATCCCACAAACAAAAAGGTTGCAACTACTAAGCAGCTACAATTAAATACACAAAAGCACTAACACCCAAAATGACCAAACCAAAGTGGACTGCATCAACCACAACACAAAGTGGTTACAGTGTAATTAACCACTACACACAAGTGTTGCCGACTTACCCCTAAGCAGCAACCCACAAGTTACCCCACAACTGTGGAGCACAGTTACCAAAAAACAAAGGTCACAAACCACAAGTTACTGCACACAAAACTGTATCACAGCTGCACAAGACAAAGTAACCAAAAAGACCAAAAAGTAGAGTCATCTCACACAAAAAGATCACCACCAAGTTGCTGTGCAGAGTGCAAAAATGTGGGGAACAAGCTACACAGAGGCATCCCAACCCTATCTCAATAGGCAGGTAAGGACCTGCCTGGTCCTATTGACCTGCCTTTGCTTTGCCAATTCAAAAGTGCAATGAAGTCTGAAGCTCTTTTGTGCAGCGATGGAAATCATCAAGGCTGGTTTGTTCAACAAACTCTTCAAGATTAAACTCCATCATCAAGAGCAAGTATCAAACAAATGCCATCCACAAAAATTGAAAGCCAGAAAAACAGGTCTATTACAGCCCGACACAAAACACAGGATCGCTGCCCAAGCAAAACAGCTGCACAAAATCAGTGGCTTCCAACACATGTGTGCGCAAAACTTTACCAAACATACAAGACCTAGGCACTATGCAAACAAATAACAAACTACACAAAGTATCAAAGCAACACACCATAGTGTCAGCCAGGGGCGGAGCTAGACTCAGCACAGAGGGGGCAAAGCATTGTTGAGAAGCCAGCAAGTCATTTTAAAATTCACTACTGTAAAATAGCTGATATATCCTGTCCTATCCTATCCATAAACAAAAATTGTCACTTATTGAGCCAAGCAAGCCTATATGTAAGAAAACATGCAGTAAAGCCACTTTGTGAGACACACTTTTTTTGTTTTTTCTGTTTTATACTTTTTATCATCTTGTAACTCCACACATTTATCAAGGTTAGCTAAATCAATTCTGAAGCTAAGCACTTATAATAGCAATGGTGTGGTCAGAAGCTAAGTCAGACAGGTCATTATAGAGACAGAAATAGAGCTTCTGTACAGGCTCATTGTCAAACCACAAACAGACAACAGATGAATGAACCACTTTTAAATGCAAAACTGGGGAAAATCCACCTTATTCAAAGCCTCAGCAGACTTGTCAGTCCCAGTACAAGATCCAGTGCATAATATAACTTTCATGTTCAGTCAGGCAGATTAGGCCCGAGGTGGGCCCCTTTAACCGTTGGCCCAGGGCAGCCACCCCCTCTGCCTTCCCTGCTTGCTCCGCTACAGCAATCAGCTTTATTTTAAAAACAATAAATTATACTCAAAGTGCAAGGAAACAAACAAAAAGGGATGGAGATCCCAGCCAAAAGGAACAAAAGATGGGCAAGTTACTGAGCCAGCCACGCGATGGGCCGTTGCACCCAGCTCATCCCTTTAAACTACTACAAAGGAAAATCTAATCTAAACTTAACCAAAACAAAACCTAATAACTGACTACCGGTGATCTCCACCCCGAACTGAAATAATAAACTAAAATAACAAAACGCAACACTCTAAAACATGCTGGGGAAAAATAACCGAGGGGAAAAAGGGAGAAAGATTCCCCAGAAGCTGTGCTGCAGGCTGTTGGGCATGTGTATCTCACACACTGCTCCTCAGGTCCCCCCTTCTTCTCTGATGGTTAATTGATTTCAGGTGCTCCACTCCTACAGAAAGGGGCAGGTAGGTGGGAGGGAGAGTACCAGAGAGAGAGAGACAAGCACAAGCAGTGTGCAATAATGCACATGCAGGGCCACACGTAATACTGCTCCTGATTAAAACATCTGTTTTGAGATTGATTTCCTCTCCATGTCTGTGTGTTTAAAGACAAGTACTTCATCTGCCAAACCATCTTTTTAAATCAGTAACACCCCACTGGACTTCTGTATAATGTTCATACTTTCCAAATTGTCACCTCTAACACAGCTGGTGTTGCTAAGCTGTTGCTGCAGTTATGGTTTGGCTGCAGTATAAACTGTAATTGTGTGTGAGATAAAATGAAAGCCCCAAAAATGTCTTTTCTCAGGACAATGTGTGAAACCACACCAGCTCTACCTTTCACTTTACGTGATAGCCACTGTACAAATACTTCCCCTCTACAAAGATTTGAAGAGAGAAGATGCTGATTTTAATCCTCTCCAGGTCAGAGCTGAAAACTTAATATGATCAACTCTATGTTGTATTTTCTTTCTGACTTTTAAATAGGTTTCATGAAAAAATCAGTACTTAAAATCATATTTTAAAAAGTGCTTGTATCATATCTTTTCATCTAAAAGAAGGATTTTGTATAACTGGCTTTTATAGACTATAGATACTCACCGGTCAATAGTACGTGAACAGTTCAGATCCACATTTTTTACCATGTAGTGTATTTACTCTTTTAGTTTAGATAAAATTTTCTCTGAGATGACAAATAGACTTTACTGATTGCAGCTCTTAAAATTTCAGTCTCTAAGGCTGAGAGTTGTTGACTCTGATTCAAGTTACATCATATGAGGATGGGCATTTGGTGTAACCTTGACTCATTTTCTAGTTTGTACATGTTATAAAACTTCTAACTCCTCCTCCTCTCTTTCTTTACAGTAGCAGCAGCTGAGCTTCATCACTTGACAGAAACTCTTCAGATCAGCAGCTGCGTGTGTGGAGGAGAAGAAGAAAATCGTTTCTTTTTCAAACAGAATAATTTATTTTTATCATGAAGGAACTCTCCACTGACGCCTTGTTCCTGTCTTTTGCACATATATGTTTCCTCTGTAGTTTTCTGGACGGAACTCGCGCTCAGGAGGCAGCTGCTGATGATGACGGGCTCCAGCGGGGGTTGACATGGCAACATAACGGGCAGGTTTTCAGCATCCTGAGCCGCGGTCCTCAGTACCGGCCGTCCAGCAGGAGGCAGACCGGGTCAACACGCCGCAACAGCACTGTGGTCGTCCTGAGCAGCTCTAATGACACCGTCTCCTCAGCGTCCCGGGGCTCCCCGCGGGTCCCCGCAGCCAGCAGCGCTGCGCAATTACGCGCCATGGCGCGTCAGCAGCAGCGGCAGCAGCGGCAGCAGATGCCACCGCCAAACAGTGACGGAGACACTGCCCCGGTCAGACGGGAAGACATGATGGTCGGAGACGATCCGTACAACCCGTACAAGGCTTCTAATTATTACCCCTATTATAACTACTACAACTCGTACTACAGACCCAGACCCCGGGCCCAGCCCCGGCACGGATACGGGACCAGCTACCACCAGCACGGTAGGAAACAGACTGACTGGCCCTTTTACTCTTATATTTCTCTCTGGAAGAAGTATTCATAACTAAATTAGCTGTGAAATACATGTAATGAAATAAAAAGCACAACATTTCTTTCTGAATTGTAGTCGAGTTTAAATATAAGTAGCCTTAAATTGAAATACTCAAGTAAAATATAAGAATCTCAAAGTTGTAGTGAAGTACAGTACTTGAGTAAATGTACTCCGTTACTTTCCACCACTGCATGTGTTGTTTTGCTTCATTTAAGTTTTCTTTGACCCTCATGTTGTGTTTCATCTTTAAACTTAATATAACCCCATAGTCATCATCATATTGGGCAAAACAGCCACCATCACCAATATATCCTAAACTGTTATTTTAACCCTTAATTATTATCTATATACTGTAAATATTCAGTAAAACGTTCATGTTTATGTGAAAAGGAGGACTGATCTTTCAGTTTCTTGATGCCTGTCTTAAACCCCATGCTGCCTTTTTTATTTCATATAGATTTGTAGGTTGATATTTCATTTTTTGATCCTTTGAAAAGGTGAAGAAATAAAATTGGCAAATTTGAAATGTATCTGTAAGTACTGTACTGTTGTAATCTGCTGTGAGGACTTATGTTTAAAGGGGAATTCCACCAAATTGAATCTTACAGCATATAGCATATGTCATCCTTGCAGGGTGTCATAGTGAGCACTGAATGAGCTAAGGTAAAGCTAGGAATCACACCCCCAACCCTGTGATGTCATAATGATGGACAGATATTTATTATGACATCTGCCTGCAAGGTTAAACTCAGGGCATAATGCCCAATAAATTTGTAGTACACAAGAACAAAATAAGCTCTTATAGCTGTGGTTTACAACAAGGTCTCATTATACTCCAAGCAAAGAAATGATTGAGTACAGCCCTCACCTGTCATCCGTCCTACTAAAACAAAACTAACTGTCCTTACGAGGGATCATACATGTCACTAGTTTTCATTCAGAAGATTAAAGAGGCTCCACAGACTGTTCACAGATATGCCTGTCATTCTTTTGCTTCATCTTAGCAGGTCTGAATCCGTTCTCACATGCTACAGTCATGTTAGCAGCTCGCACAATGATAATGCTAGCCTGTTAATGTTTAGCAGGTGTAATGGTTACCATGTTTACTGTGTTGGTTAAGCGTGTTAGCATGCTAGCATTTGCCATTTAGCACTGGGCAGTAGTCCATATTCATAATCTATAATCCAAGAAACAACAGAGCCTGTCATTTTCATGACACCATGAATCTGTTATGAGTTATGGTTAGTGGTTTAAGGAAGTCAGACTCCTTTTCTCCAGGACAGGATTAAACAAGGAGTGAAGAGAACTTTTTCCACCCGGAATCACTGAAGCTTCACACTACTGTCGCTATAATCTGACTGTTCTGTGTCTTTGTCCTGATTGCAGGTCTTCCTGATCTGGTTCCTGATCCATACTACATCCAGATCGCCACCTACGTTCAGAGACTTCCCATGTACAACCTGCGCTGTGCTGCAGAGGAGAACTGCCTCACCTCGTAAGACAACACACAGACCACTGCTGGTGTTTTCCTAATGTCAGAGGGAGGAACACTGTTGACTATGTCTCCTAACAACCCTAATTCCTGTTCTACTAAATACATTCTTCTATAAAGAGGCTGAACTAGTCTAAAATCAACCACTCAGCTGTAACTTCAGTTCCCTCCAGTATGGCTGACAATCAGAACAGAAGCTTATTTGCAGAGACAACAGGTAACAATGCAGGACCCTTCATCTGATAATGTGCTTTAGTTTTTAGATGCATATTCAAATTATACATTTGTGATTAAAGGACGGGTTCACAAATTTTCAAGTGTGTCTTAAAACAACAGTCAGGTGACTCAGTGAACACTGAAACCTGTTTTTCTTGCTGTAATCATTCCATCTGTTCATACTGACCATTAGAAGATCCCTTCATAATGCACTTACAATTAGGGCTGGGAAATAAGACCAAAATCTCATATCCCAATAACGATACCTATCCCAATATAGCACATTTTAATCCAATAAATAAGAAGTTGTTAATAAAAAGCTTTGCAAGTAAAAAGCCAAGAGATGGACAGACTCCAAATGACGACAAATATTGCCTTAAAAAGTGTACTTTGCATCACAATGATCGAGCAAAAATGAAACGATAGACATTTTTCTCTCGTCGCACGATATCTATTGTCATATCGCACAGCCCTACTCATTATGTAAGTGATGGAGGCCAAAATCCACAGTCCTCCTTCTGTCCTCTCCTTCCCTCTGATATGACTAACTGCTGAAACCTCATATAAGCTTCACATCAACTTTTAATGCATTTTTGCACTACATGACTGTGTGGACACACTGTGGATTTTGGCCCCCATCACTTACTTTGAATGCACATTTGAAGGATCTTTTAATAGCCAGTATGAACAGGAGGAATGATTACAGCACGGGAAACCTCTCTCACTGTTCATATGGACACCTGACTGTTGTTTTAGACACACTTGAAAAATTTCAGGCGATTGTGAACCATCCTTTAAACCAACTGACACTCAATTCTCACTTTGCCTCATTAGTAAAGAGTCACACTCAGAATATCAATAGAAATATGAACAGCTAATTTAAACTTTAGCACGATATCCTCAACAATTAGCATCCTGTTGTCCTCTCTTTCATGGTGACCTATAGAGATTTTACAATATATAAATATATCACTGATATGGTAGCTTGATACTCTCCATAAAAACTAACTTTTATCAAGATCAACATTATGATTATGTCTAAGTATTGCTCTGCATGTCTATAATCAGTGTTGGAGCTGCAACAGTTAGTCGATTTATCGATTTATCACCAATATTTTCATAATCCATGTAATTGTTTTGAGTCATTCTGGGGAGAAAAATACAAAAATTTAATGATTCCAACTTCTAGAATAGTAATATTTTGATAATAATACTATCAATATTCAGTAAACTGAATATCTTTGGGTTGTGGACTGTTGGTTGGGAAAAAACAAGACATTTGATAGACCAAACGAATAATCTATTAATTGAGAATAGAAAAACATTAGTTGCAGCCCTAATCAGTATTGCTTAGCTGTATTTTGTTGCGCTATGTTGCTTGCATGACTACATGCACCGAATAGTGGATATTGTTGCTGTATTATTGTTGTAATGTTTTGCAATTTCCTGTTTCTCTGTATGTATCGTGCACTATCTTGAGAATGCTTGTTTTATTGCTGTTAATGTCTTTATAGCATCTTGTAGTCTTCTATCTGTAATTTTTAACCATCACTTCATTGTTTTCACATCTTGCAAAAGGACTGCAGTTGAGAGACACATTTACAAAAATGTTGATTAGTGAGTGTTGTCCTAAGTAAATAAATTAAACTGAGGTTGGCATTTTTTTTTCTCTTTTCTTGAAATCACTTCAATATATTTGTGAAATTAGCAGCAAACCAACAGAATAATTATAAACTTTCAAAGTGTTTAATTATAGTCCAGTAATAATACAAATTAAATTAATAATTGATTGATTAATTAAGCATTTTTAGAATCATCAGTTTATTCATATACTATAATTAAACCAGCCTGTCCTCAAAGAAAAACATCAGTAAAGGTCTTAAATTCAGGTCGGCAAAAATGACTTATGGTTACATTTACATCATCTAGCAACTGTTGTAATTATGACCCAATGCAGTGACGCTGTTCAGGGGATGTCAATGTAAAGTGACTTCCTTATCAGAAGGAGGCGGGTAGGGGTGATGGCTAGATAGTTAGCAAGATGGCAGAAAGTTGCCTTTGCTGCAGAAGACCACTGTTCGCCCCCTGCTTCCAATCAAGTGTCTTTCTCCTCGAAATACACCATGAGTCGCAGCTGCTTGGCTGTCCAAACTATGATCTTTCCCTAACCCTAACCAAGTGATTTGGTTTTTGTGCCTAAACCTAACCAGACTTTAACCACAGCGTTGTCAGACCATAAAACATCATCATATAATATTATATAATATAAAACAGTTGTTCTGGTCCCCATCTGTCCTCTGTAGGGCGTTGAAAATACTCATGTAGTTCATTTTGGGAGTCTTTGGAAATAGACCTATTCTGTCGTTTTTGTATGAGGATGTGTTGTTGATGTGAGCCAACACTTTGTTATTCTGTTGGCACACTCCAGACCCCATAGAGAAAAGTGATTATTTTAAAAAGAACTTCATTAATGATAGGCATGAATGACAAGTTTAATCTGTCTGTTATTGTGTTTAAAAGCAAAAATGTGTTCCATCCACAGACCACTGACACTCACAGAAGTTTCCTTAGATATGTTTATTCTTGATTTTTGCTTTTTAATTTCATTACATTCAAGTCCAGGTTCATTTAAAGTCTTAAAAATGTTCAAATTGGCTTAGAATAAATGTGTCAACTAAAATTTAAACTACAAACCCTCCTCTCCTCTTGTTTCCTCCAGTTCCGCTAGTTATGCTCAGGATTATGACACCAGGGTTTTGTTGAGGTTTCCTCAGAGGGTGAAGAACCAGGGAACAGCCGACTTCCTGCCCAGCAAACCTCGATATGCCTGGGAGTGGCACAGCTGTCACAAGTAGGTAGCTAGTAGAGGCTATAAGTTAGCACTCATATCAGTGTCATTGCTTTCCTCCTTGGTTATGTTGTTGTTGCTGTTCAGTCACTTCCACAGCATGGATGAGTTCAGCCTGTACGAGCTGCTGGACGTCCAGTCTCAGAGGCCGGTGGCTGAGGGTCATAAGGCCAGCTTCTGTCTGGAGGACACTTCCTGCGACCCGGGATACTACCGCCGCTTCGCCTGCACCTCACATACCCAGGTACACACGCACACAAACACTTACCTGCTTATGCCAGAATTATTTTCTTTTTTTAAAATAATCTTTAATAATGATAATGATGAAAAATAAGCATCTGAACATTGATTTGGTGATACATTCTGTATTCTGGAGTGTATTAGCTGTTTTTTCTTGTGTGTATGTGTTCAGGGTTTGAGTCCAGGTTGCTATGACACCTACAACGCTGACATCGACTGTCAGTGGATCGACATCACCGACGTCTCTCCTGGAAAATACATCCTCAAGGTCTGACAGCTACAGAGACACTTCTGGAAAAAAATTGCTTTCCAAATTAAATTAGAAGATATGTGGTTGGTCCATGCCCCCCAGAATGACACATAGAAGCATTTTCAGATCTGACGCCTTTATCATCAAATTCAATAAAAAGATCATGGTTTGGGTTAGAATTACTACTTTGCTAAGGTTAGGAGACATTTGTAGTCTTGGGTACCATAATAACCAGGTGGTCAATAGAACAGATGCTCCAAAAAGTCACTTTATTAAAGACAATTATGATATTTCGACATCTTCATCAGGTAACATTCAACATGTGACCAAGAAGGTCCACATATAGACATCACCTGACTCCACACAGGTGTGGAGCCAATCTATTCGGAACTCTGAGAAAATAGCGATCGACATTTTTCATCATTTTCTAACATTTTATGGACCAAACAACTAATCAATTAATCGAGAAAACAATTGACAGATGAATCGATAATGAAAATAATCATTAGTTGCAGCTCTAAACTACGCACATGGCCAAACGCAAAAGAGGATGGAGTTAAGAGGATTTTCTTTAGAGCTGCAATGATTAGTTGACAAATTAGTCAATTGACAGAAAATTAAAAATGAATGGCCTCTAGGGGGAGCTGTCAATAGAAATTAGACATGTTTTGGGGAACTTGCTGAAATGACTGATTTTGATGTTTTTCTTGGGAAGACAGTCTTATTATTTACTAGAAATACTCACTAGAGCATCGAACATGAGTTATACGCTGCTTTACATCTTCAGTAAAAATCAATGGGCTTTGAGCTGAGAGCCACAGACGATGGATTTGTTAACAGTAAGAAAAGGAGAGATTAACACCAGCCTTATCTTTTAAACTTCTGCTTCAGGAGAAGTTACCTAATACAGGGATGACTGTTGTGTTTTCCTGGCAGGTGACAGTGAACCCGAGGCAGCAGGTTCCAGAGTCGAACTTCAACAACAACGTTGTTCGCTGTGATGTCCAGTACACCGGCACTGCCGCTCATGTCTCTGGATGCACCATGACATCGTAAGAAACTTATTTTACAGATGTTGTGCTTTATTTGATCTTTACTGCGCAGGTTTCCTCTTTTCCAAAGACAGAGAGAAGTCTCCTTATTTACCTTGTTTATTTCAGTCAGTTCAGGTTCACATTATAGATTCAAGATTTTAATTTTTTTTTTTTTGCTTCCCAAGGACTCGTATCTCTGTACCAAATGAAGAGCCATTATGGGCTTGAATACTTTTTGTGCAATAAAGAAAAATAGTTTTCATACTGTGTTGGAAATCTTTGGGAAGCAGGAATTATCTGCACATTTTTTGGACTCAGAACCTGTACAAGAAAGATGTGATTTCTTGTTAATTTATACATTTTTAAATCATGCTTTGCTCTTGTGTATATAACTGAATGTGAGGAGGACAAATATAATCTGTGTTTGCACCAATCTCTCATTTCACTCAGTTGTAGCTCGCTGCTGTCACATTAAACAGATCATCTCTGTTTTCACTTCACATTATATAAAGAAATAGTTTTAGTCAAATTTAATGACAAGTTCTCACTTGAATGTTCAAAGTTTCAACCCTTTCACATTAATGCTTAAAGTAAAACAGCACTTGTGTATTTTTAAGGCTTCACACAAATGAAATGTCAGCGAGAAGTTTTTGAATTTGTGCAGCTCTTTCCAAAAGCATGATACAGGTGAAACAAACCCTTCAGTCTGTGATTCTGCTGGGACTTAAAGCATCAGCTATTCTGTTGACAGTATATGGGGGCCAAAATTATTCCTACAGAAATCCTACAAGTCAAAGATCCATTCACTGTCTATTTTATATCACACTGATGTAACACATTCAGATGTCTGCAACTCAGAAAACAGCTGTAAATATTCACCTGGAACACAGTGAGAAGAATATCTGCAACTTCTTAAAACACGTGGTTCCCCTTAATAAGACAAAAAACAGATAACAGGACCAAACATTATCTGTCAATCTTTAATGATCAATACTTGGTTGATTTTTTTTGTTTGTTTCTTGCAGCTACTGAGATTGATTCTGCAACATGAGATGGAAACACAAACAGAGGAAACGGGTGAAGCTACAGAGCAGTGAAGCTTTATGTTACATGTGACATTAATAGTTCAATTTTAACCAGATTAAAGCAAAAACTGATTATTCAAACTGTTGTAAAAAAAAACATTTGAAATGTTTTTTTTCAGTCGAAGCATGAACTGATCACTAGAACAAGATTACTCAATAACATTTTATTTTAACGACTGTGGCTGATCAGTGATCAGTTTGTAATGGAAGTAAAATGGGTTTTTTATGCACAAAAAGAGGAAACTAACACCTGGACTTCTGTAGAGTTGCAGGTTCTGGTTCTTTACTTGAGTTTTTCCATTTTGGCAGAATTTGTACTTTTTATTCTCCTACATTTATCTGACAGCTGGAGTTACTGGTTACTTCCTTTCTTTGCAGATTTAGTTTTTACATCCAACACAAAAACAAATATGAGAAATAATTACACTGGAACTGCAACGATTAGTCGACAAATTAGTCGATCGATACAAAATTAATCAGCAACTATGTTGATAATAGTTTCATCTTTTCTGTCGCTTTTCAAAAATGACAAGTATTTTCTAATTTCAGCCTCACAAATGTGAGGATTTGCTTCTTCTCTGTCATATATGACAGTTAATTGATTATCTTTGAAGAATTTTGAGTTCTAGGAAATAATAGCAGCCATCTTTCATATTTTACAGCCAAACGATTCATCCATCATCAATAATTATTATTTGCAGCCCTAATTTTCATATCGTAGGGCTGTACTTGTTTTATGACCTTGACATAACAAGCTTGTTGTCTTTAGATCACAAAACAACAGTTAAAGACACCAAGAAAACCCTTTTATTATCTCAAGATGTAGAGAACATATCTTGAGAAAACAGTTTACTTTTTATTTTCTGATGTTTTTCATTTTCAAAGACTGATCACAAAATAATAATTTTGTGATTTCTTACGTGCATGTTCTCCCTGGCTTCTGTAGACGTCCCTTAACGTATGATATAACTTAAGGATAATTAAATGTTTTAAACTTTAAAAAATCCTGTGAATTCTCAGAGTAAATGTTTGTTTAGAAGTTACCACAAGGAACTTTTAACTGGTTATGAAACAGTCTCATGCTGCCTCTGTATGAACTACATAATCAAACGAGACCATCAGCAAGAAGATATATTTCTATAGAGTTATTCTAAATGTCTGCCACTGGGTCAGATTCTCCGCAAAATCAGACGAAACGATTTACGGCAAGCAGACCGGAAGAGCCTGTGTTTACATTACATGTAGCATTGTAGCATGAGAAAGGACAAAGACGTTACTAGGATGAGGGGAGGACAGGAGGAGGACAATCTCTTTGTTTGATAACGTTAAAAGTAAATTTAGACAGCTAAAAATGATGAGAGAAAAAGAGAGAGAGAGCATGAGTGAGCTGAGAGCACGATTGAGAGAGAGAGAGCAGCGGTGGTCAAAAGAGCTAGAAAGTGAGTGAAGAGAGTGAGCGGCTGTGTTTCGAGAACAAAGGAGTGCATCTGAGAAATAAAAGGTTATTTTCTGATTGTTTCATGGTGGTTACATTTTAAAGCACATATAAACACGCCCACACCTCCGCACAACCGTATTAGAAGGTGCCACATTGTCGGATTTGGTTTGAATGCAGCCTTACATGTAACCTCGCTGTATGAACTGTTTTAAAACAAAGTTAATTTGCTTCGCCATCATCATATTACAATTATTAATCTTACATAACCACAAATAGATACATTATCTCATTGCTATGCATCCTGCAAACAGCTGTGTTTAAAAAAGACAAATAGTATTAAAAATAAGTAGCGTTTGTCTTTCACTCACTTCCAAAACAAATGCAAACGCTAGCCAAGATATTACTGCACGAGGCGGTGGTGCTCATGGGAAATGCAGTCTCATTTTGGGAAAACACTACCGCTTTTGTCCACAGGGGCCGCTAAAATCACAACAAGATGAAAGTTCCTTGTGGTAACTTTAAACTTGCTGTCAGGTTTCATTTTAACGGTGCCTCATGGTCCTGTTGGTGCTGTAGAGTAGATCTTTGATTTCTGGTGCTGAATGTGATTTCACTCATTTCACCCAAACTGAATCAATTAAACCAGACAAACACAGAACGAGCTGATGGTGGAAATCCTGTTGATAGTCAGATTAACTAGCTGCTGTGTGTTTTTGTTGTATAGAGTGTGTGTGCAAAGAACACAGTGTGTGTACTTGACCTTCTGTAACCATACATACCTGCAGAGCTGTATAGGCGAGCTCATGTTATCAACCTGCTTCACTGCTTCATATCACACTAATAAAGTTTGCTTGAATGTGAACTGTGTCATCATGTGAATGTTTATATTGCTGGGCCTCATATTCCATGTGCATGAGACAAAGGCAGGCCTGCATGCAGTCACAAAGCCTTGTAACAAGGAAGGGCACCAAGTCAAACAAAGGGAGTCCAAAACAGACTCCATCTCCCAGCATGCTCTGCTCAGTTCGCACCTTGGTGTGAACTCTGTGGGAAGCCCCAGACTCTCATCTTTCATTGGCAGAGATGCACCAACACCACCATCAGACATATGTATTTGATACATTGAATTGGGTGAGTACAGACACGCCAACCTCCAGGCGGCGCCATCTTGCTATTGTCTAACCAAAGCACCATGGTCACATCCGCCATTTGGTCCTCGCATGACGTGACTTCCTCCCATAGTCATGTCCGCCATCTAAACCCTCGTGCGACATCATCACACCAGATCACATCTGCCATCTTGCCACCCACACAAGACTACCTTATTGTCTGGTTATAGGTCCCGTTTTCCAGGTGGTGCCCCGCTTTTATTAATTCATATTAATGATTTATTAATGTTAATAATTATCTCTGATAATTAATAATTATTGCTAATAACCAGCCGTGCACCTCACAGATCCAACAATATTAATCATGTTTGCTCTTTTCCACATTTTTAATTTGTATAGTGGAAACACCAGGAATCCACACCAGAAATATTATATATTGCATATTATATGTAGTTACAGGTTGATTTTATCACCAAAATATCTCTGAATGCTGGTCTCTGACTGTCCAGCTGAAAAAACAAGTTGTTTTGGGCTGGTGGACATAACAATTAAGAATAGCACATTTACCGCTTTGAAAAATACATGCTATGCTGGCAACAGCACAAGTCACACAACAGATATTATAACTGGCTGGCACGTAGGGCTGCAACTAACAATTATTTTCATTATCAATTATTTTCTCGATTAGTATATTAATGTGTTAAGTGGTTAAAAAAAATGCCATTCACAATTTCTTGTGAAATGTCTTGAAATGTCTTGTTTTGTCTGACTAAGAGTCTAAAATGTTAAGTTGTTCCTTAAACTACAGTGTATCTATTAGTTTACCATGCAGGAAGAAACAGAAAGATGAGTTAAACAAAAGTAATGTTTTTATTATCATCCTGCATGTAGGTCACTGTACAGACCAAGCTTAGAGCTTAAGGTGGACATACACTTTATAAGAAATAAACATCTACAAGAAGTGTGGCAGTACAAAGCATCTGTTACTACAGCTAAACAAACATGTAGGCTCGTCCATTGTTTGTAACACATGAAAAATGTCAGGAAAACAAATATATCAGAAATGTGTCTTCTGACGAAGAGAGACAGAGCTTCTGAAATGTTTCCAGTGGACATGATGAAGACAAGATGAAGCCTGATCGGGTAATCAGGACATCTGAGGTAAATTGGCCGCAGATGAACGTGTCCCACAGCAGCCAAGTTTCCATATAAATTAATTCAAATTTTAAATGAATTTCCAGTATTCAAATTAATGCTTGTTTCCATTCACTGCTGTTGTGTGAATATTAGCAGATAAACAGTTGGTGACGTTAATTCTCCAGTCGGTGCCATTAAACCATTACAGAAGAAGAGAACACAACGAGATGACATCATTAAAAGAGCAGAAGTCAAAGTTTAAACAATGGAAAACCATGTGGAAAACATGATGAAAATATGACATTTCTGTTTGTTCATGTATTCATCTGAGGAAGGTTACAGTCTCCTCATCGCTCCACACACATCTGATGTTTTCAGCTCTTCAGTGACGTTTAAGTCACATGATTCATGTACATCATCATTTATTCACCAAGTCTGTTTACATTTGCTTTTTATCCACACAACTACCTTTACAACTCAGGTAACAACAAACACCTTTTGTGATATTTCAAGATTTTTTTGAATGTTCTGTGTTTTCACTCAGGTTTTCTTTAAAGCACAAATGCAAATAAAAACAGGTGGATGGATAAACACTGAGTAACAGTAAACTTGTAAACTTCCAAATGGACCTTTAAGTGTAAGTAAACATATGTGAAAATAAGTAAAGTGTTCATAAAATATAGGATGTATCACAGGTTTTCTGTAACATTTTATCTAGTGTTCTGTGGTGTTTTGTATGTGGAGAGGAGTGTCAGTGCGGATATGCTGAGGAAAAGATTGACACAGTCTCTTCCTCTCCAGCATGAACACAAATACTGATGTTAATGTTCAGTTTTCAGGCAACAGCAGGACACAAACAGACAAGAGTTTTTTTAAATGTCTGTGTTGTTCAGTAATCCACTGTTGGACAGTCCATCTGTGCCCAAGGCTTGGATCCAATCCAATTCAATGTGTCTGCAATGTGCTCCAGACTCTTGCTGATGGACCACAACAGAGGAAGAGTTCGATTTTCCATCCTACCGACACTCCATTGCAGAACCACCAGCTCTCAGTGCAGCATGTTGAACCTGGCACGCTGAGAGCTGGAGATGTCCTGCTCAGCCTGCCTCCGAGCCTGACCGATCCTGGTCCTCAGGGGGGAGACAGTGGTTGGTGGTGTTGGTTCAGTCCGCTCTGATGATTCTGTCTGGTTTTCCTTTGCAGGCTCTCGCTGAGATACTGAGAGAACAGAAGATTTATTGAATTATTTTGAGCATCAGTGCAAATGAATTACTTTTAAAAAGTCATATCCCTGTCTGTACCTCTTATGTATTATAATTATATTCATGCATTCAAGTGTTTTTCTGATTGATTCTAAAAAAACACAGAAGGTCCTGTTGGAATATGGAGGGAATAAAACAGCTGCAGCCCCTAAAATGAGTGTCGGAAAATAGATTTAAGCCTAGATATAACATTTGACCAAAATAAATGAGCAGTGACTCTCAACTATTAATCTTAATCAATATTATTAATATTAATCTTAACTATTAACAATTAATCAACTATTGTTATGATTGAAAAATAACTTAAGTGATTTTTTATTAAAGCAGAAATATTTGTTTGTTGAAGCTTCTCAAATGTGATGATTTAATGCTTTTCTTTGTCATACATGAAACTAAATCTTTGGATTTTTGACTGTTGATCAGACAAAACAAGACATTTGAAGATGTCACCATGAGCTCTAAGGAATTATAACGCTCATTTTTACCTATTTTCTGACATTTCCTAGATGATTAATCAAGAAAATAATCAGCAGATTAATTTAGGGCTGCAGCTAAGGATTATTTTCATTATCAATCAATCTGTCAAGTATTTTCTCAATTAATTGATTAGTTGTTTGGTCCATAAATCAGGCCCATAAGATCACTGTTTCCCAAAGTACAAGATGACGTCCACAATTATTACTGTCACAGAGGACTAAAGAGACTAGTAAATATTGACATTCGAGAGGCTGGAAGCAGACAATTTGGACATTTGTTTTTTCTTTAAAAATGGCTCAAAACAATTAATCAATTATCTAAATAGTTGCCGATTTATTTAATAGTTGCTCTAGATTAATTGATAATGAAAATTATCATTAGTTGCAGCCCTACTACTCTACAACCCTGCCATGAAGGACGGCAAAGACGTCAGGAGGAGGGAGGGACACTGCTTTTCGTTTGATGACGTTTTAGTACAGTTAGACTTTGCTGTCGGCTTCCCGACTCCTTTTAAAAAAAGATGAGAGAGAGAGAGAAAGCAGCTGTGGTCGAGCGAGCTAGAGAGTGAATGAAGAGAGGGAGCAGTGTTACTGAGAAAGCCTGTGAATAAGATCAATAAAACGTTATTTTCCGATTGTTTCACAGCGGTTAAGTTCTGGGGCATAATCACTCCCACACACTTCCGTTCAACCGTGCGGCGGCGCGCCTCAACGCGTGGCTGCTGGTGTAGAGCCCCATGTGGCGAGAAAGATGAACTAAAATCAACTTTCGGAGAAACGAAACCTAATGTCACGCTGTGGAGGCCAGAGTACAGAGCTGTACAATCCTGCCACGAAGGAGGACCGAGGACTAGACGTCACTAGGAAGAGGAGAGGAAATTTCTCTTAGTTTCAATGGTTTCACAGCGTTAGAAGTAAAGTTAGACTTTGTTGCCGGCTTCCTGAAAAAGACGAGAGAGAGAGAGAGAGAGAGAGAGAGAGAGAGGAGCGGTGGTCGAGCGAGCTAGAGCGAGCAGTAGTAGCGCGGAAGCCTGTGAATGAGAGGAATAAAACGTTATTTTCCAATTGTTTCACGGCGGTTACAAATAAACACACCACACCTCCACACAACCCTGGGGAGGAGCGCCGCAACCCCTGATTTGGTCTGAATACTCTGCGAATCCGTGCAAAGTTGCACTCTCTCAAAATCTTACAGTTGAGTTATGTTGACATTGACATTTGTCTTGTCATTCAACATTTTTTATCTCTCACGTCAGGGAAACAGACACACGAGTTGCAACGAAGAAGGGGGAGGAGGGAAAAGGGAGGGACACTGATAGGTGAAATTATTCAATCTATTCAGACACCATTTTGAAGTCAACACAGCGGAAAGAGGGAAACAGCAAGTCCAAGGAAGGGTGAGTGTTAAAATTAAGGCTGCAAATGATAACTGTCATAACTGATCAATCTGCTAATCATTTTTCTGATTAATTGTTCCGTTAATCAAACTGTAAGAAAAATACCTATGCTATATGAAATCACAAGTGCTGACGTCTTCAAATGTTGTTTACTTTTCCTTTTCCTGGTTTCTGTGTCCTCACAGCAATGTAGTGTAGCACACTGGTGCGGTAAAAATAGAGAGAAGCCACAGTTAAGAACAACACAGATGTTTATCTGAAGTCTATTTGATGGATTTAAAAAGTTTGTTTTTGTAGTGGCTAGAAAACACACATGGTTGTAGTTAAAGTAATGTAAACTAATATGAAGCTACTAACTTGAGAGGTTGGACTGGGATTATAATACTGTGTATGTGTGTGTGTCTCCAGTGTTACTGGTTTACCTGTCAGACTCCAGAAGATGAGTGATTCGGAGGAAGAGAAGGACAAAGCAGAGTCTGCAACATCTGGCTATCTGTCTATGAAGAGTGACTTGTCTAACTATGATCCTCCAGACTTCAGTAAAGAACCTGGACCCTCAGACACAAAGTAAGAGACTGTTTCTACCATAAACTGACCTGAAGATGATTCAGTCTTTATTTCATAACCTACTACAACACTATTCTCTTTATAACTCAGAGTTTTTAAAAATTCAGTACAGATCTTTTAGTTGGTTGAGCATTGACTGCATTATTTCTTCGTTTATTACTTAAATTTTGTGTGGAAAGCGTTCTTAATTACTGTCCTGATATGTTTATCAGTTGCTTCAACCAATATTTCAAGACCAGTTTGCTTTAGACATGCACAAGTTAATCTGACAGCCCAGAATCAGTCAACAGTGTCTTTAATTTAACTGTTAGTAAATAAACTATTACATAGAAATATTTTTTGTCATTCGGCATTTTCACGCTCCACATGTCAGACTTTGTGTTCTCAAACATGTAGATGTTAAAAACTCTTCATTCAAATATATTCACTTTGCAGCTGTAGCTAAAATGCTAAGAACATGCAGATGGAGATATGAACATACCTATTTGTTGTCATACTCAAATCATGATCATGTGCCATGTTTCATGTTACATCTGCTTTTTACAAGAACTAATGATATGTGTAAAACAATGATTGTTTCTACAGACAGGGAACAGTATCCAGTCTGTCTATTAAGAGTGACTGGTCAAAAGAAGATCCTCCATGCTTCAGTAATGAACCTGGACCCTCAGACACAAAGTAAGAGCTTCTACTGTAGACTGACGTGAAGATGATTCAGTGAGACTGTTTTGTGAAACAAAGGTTCTGGGGCCTGTTTCAGAAAGCAGATTCAGCAAACTCTGAGTCTAACCCTGAACTCTGAGTTGATGAACCCTAAGGTGGGAAACTCAGAGTTTTCAATCTCAAAACAGCTTATCAGAGTTTGTTCAATCAACTCTGAGTATGTTCACTCCGAGTTAAGCGCGTGCGTGATGAATGAAAAAAACCATCATCAGTACAACAAGTCACTATGGCAACAGGTAAATAAAAGGCAGAGTCTCCATTTTAATCCATTGGACGTAGACGTATGTCAGAGCAGGAAAAGTGTCAATAAGTTAAGACAATAAAGTTTTATTCAGTGTTGCCCATTAATTCATCATTTACCAGACTTACATTTCCTTAATGATGATAAAGTGGAATCTGACTGTGTATCAGGCTGCAGTTACATTTTAAATATATTTGTTCAGCTTTAATCTGACGGACAAAACACAGGAAGCAGCAACTGAAGATGAAAAATATAGTGAAAGATTTAAAACATGTAGATAAAAGACACAGAGACATGACTGTAAACTCACAGTCTGATCAAGAAATAATGTGTTTGGTGATTTATACTTGAAAAGGTGTCAAGGTTAAAATACAGAATATTTTAAATTTTTATACATCTATTTGTATCTCAGCTCAACATCATTCAGTGACTTTTTTTCAGCTGCTTCAGCAAATGTAAATTTAAACATTGTCTCTGAAATGCTGTTAAAACACGTTAAGACTGTGCTCCCTATTTAAAAAAACTCACAAAACTCAAAAAAACGCACCACAATCCTGCTGACTTAGAAATATTAACATCTCCAATATTATAGGAATGATGTTCCATCAGTGCAACCAATGACATCATGACTGATAATTATTCATTGATCCCATGTGTCTAAAGCTTCATACCGCGATCTGTCTAAATTTAAACTGATATTACACATTATATGCAATAAAGATTTCAGCACAGGAGCTGCTCTAACAAACTGACACCTGTCTTGTGTGCACTGAGTCACAGTGTTATAACAGACGGACATGCAGAAGTTTGATTCTTAGCTGAGGCTGAATTCATGCCGTGTAACATTTGAATATAAGAGAAAAAACACTGTTCAAAGAAATGACTGATGCACATAAAAGCAGTATCTTTGGAAAGTCCTGAGGTTTCTGGATACTGAGTCTGACATTTAAGGTTTGGGAAAAGTAAAATATGTGCAACTGTTCTATCAGAGTCACACAGAAGCAGAGACATATAGCAGAAACAGCGACAGAGAGAAACACAAATGAAAAGATGCATTATGAAGAGACTTTACCAGAGGTCTCTGTTCAGCACCACAACAAAAGACAAAAGAGCACCACACTTTTCACAAGTGGAATTTTTCTGTTTTGCTCAGTTGCCTCCTGCTTATTTTTCTTGACTTCAATGGCTCAACGTAACTTAAAGAGGCCCTGTGGAGTTTTCTTTTTAACAAACAAAAGTCTTGTTTACATTGACTTACCTACCAAAATGCATTGTGTATATCCCTGTATGCTAAAAAATGTATTGAATCCACTTCCCTCCTCATGAAGCATTACATCTGAAGCCAGTATTTTAAATCCTGCATTGTTTATGTTCATGTTTAGTAGCTTGCAATCTTCCTCTTGGCCTTTGCTGGCGCTTCGTTGTGTCTGTCCAATTACTTTTGAACTCTTGCAATTGTAGTATCCATTAATTTATGTCATATTGAATGTGCTGAAGCATAGAGCCTGAAGAACACAAATGTGTAACTGTCAAAATACTTAGTCTGGACTGTAGGGACAACACGTTCTCACTCCCAACTCATCACATACAGAAGCTTGGTCATGACCCTTTGGCATCACTTTTTTATGTACTGGGTTCCCCTTTAGTGTCAATTTTTAACATGCAGTATCTGGGCAGTTCATGTATCTTTCATGCCTGCACCAATTGTTAAATATCACTGTTAAAAAATAATTATGTTTTATGGTGTGGCAATGCTGTGGTTAAGGTCTGGTTAGGTTTAGGCACAAAATCTGCTTGGTTAGGGAAAGGTCATGGTTTCCGTTAAAATTACTTGAAATGTGGTGTGGGTTAAAGTAACTGCTTCCTTAAATTTACACAACCTTTGTCATCATGGCAACAGTAAACACCACGGTTGGAAATGTGACAGTCATGGTTGGAAACGGAAAATGAACAGCAGTCTCCTGCAGCTAAGTCCACTTTTTGCAATCTATCAATCTAGTCACCCAATCCGCCTCCCCCTAATATGTCACCTTATATCTACATCATCAGTCTCATGGTGTCTATTTCAGACATTGTGGAAGTTCTATAGAGGTCTGTCAGACTACCCTACGCATTAAAAGATTATGCTAAAGGGGTACCCAGTGCGTTAAAAAGTGACGCCTAGGACTCCTGGCTAAGTATCCGTATATGATGAGTTTTGAGTGAGAGAGGCTGGTAGGGAAAGAGCTACATGCAACTTGTGAGCTGTAGGATGACCACCTCTAATGTCATGTGTCATAAAGACTGTCTTCATCTCCACAGAGAGAGGAAAGGGAAAGGTGTCCCTGTGGAGGAGCGGCCGTGCTGCTGTTCTTTTTGTCAGGATGTTGAGAAGGACCCAGTCTCTAGGTGTCGACACTGGTTCTGCAGACGATGCAAGACCCCATTCTGGGAAAAGGCTGCTTCATCAGGAGACTCCTCCTGTCCCCGGTGTGGAAAAAGATCCAGAACAAGACCTAGACCGAAGGCCAGCACTCTACAAAGTAAGACTGTCTGCTGATGTCATAATCTCTGAAAACAGGACAGGAGTCTACCTCCTCTGTCCTGTATTTTTAATCATACATTTTTCCCCTTTCTTTCAATAGACAGTGATCTGCTGAAGGTTTTAGATGAACATAAGATCAATCTGAAGAAGAGATGTGAATGTGTGACTGAAGGAACTGATGGAGCAGGAAGTAGAACCCTCCTCAACAGGATCTACACTGAGCTCTACATCACAGAGGGACAGAGTGAAGACGTTAATACCCAACATGAGGTTAGGCAGCTTGAGACAGCTTCCAAGATGAGGATTCTCCATGAAACTCCAATCAAGTGTCACGACATCTTTAAAGTCTTACCAGCCAAAAAGAAAGGTATCATCAGAGTCGTTCTGACAAATGGCGTTGCTGGCGTTGGAAAAACATTCTCTGTGCAGAAGTTCACTCTGGACTGGGCAGCGGGCTTGGAAAACCAAGATATCAATCTGGTGATTCTGCTTTCATTCAGGGAGCTGAACTTGGTCAAAGATAAGCAGTACAGCCTCCTCATGCTGATCCATGTTTTTCATCCAACATTACTGAAGGTCACAGCAGAGAAGCTTGCTGTCTGTAAAGTTTTGTTCATCTTTGACGGCCTGGATGAAAGCAGACTTTCATTGGATTTCAAGAACAAGAAGGTTGTGTCTGATGTCACACAGGAGTCATCAGTCAACGTGCTGTTGACAAATCTCATCAAGGGGGAGCTGCTTCCCTCGGCTCTCATCTGGATAACCTCTCGACCTGCAGCAGCCAATCAGATCCCTCTCACATGTGTTGACAGGTTTACAGAAGTACGAGGCTTCACTGACATCCAGAAGGAGGAGTACTTTAGAAAGAGATTCAGTGATGAAAAACTGTCCAGAATCATCTCACACATCAAGACATCCAGGAGCCTCCACATCATGTGTCACATCCCAGTCTTCTGCTGGATCACTGCTACAGTTCTGGAGCACATGTTGACTACAGACCAGAGAGGAGAGCTGCCCAAGACTTTGACTGACATGTACTCATACTTCCTGCTGGTTCAGACAAAGAGGAAGAAGCACAAGTATGACGAGGGACATGAGACGAGTCCACAGGAGCTGACAGAGGCTGACAGGGAAGTTCTTCTGAAGCTGGGAAGGCTGGCATTTGAAAATCTGGAGAAGGGAAACATCATGTTCTACCAAGAAGACCTGGAGCAGTGTGGTCTTGATGTCACAGAGGCCTCAGTGTTGTCAGGAGTTTGTACAGAGATCTTCAAAAGAGAGAGTGTGATCTTCCAGAAAACAGTCTACTGCTTTGTTCATCTGAGCATTCAGGAGTTTCTGGCTGCAGTCTACTTGTACCACTGTTACACCAACAGCAACACAGAGGTACTGGAGGACTTCCTGAAAGATGTGGAGGATGAAGAAGATGATGAAGATGATTATGATGATGAAGATGTGTATGATGATGAAGATGATTATGGTGATGATGATGATGATTATGATGGTGATGGTGATGATGATGATGACAGTGACCATAACCATTTCTCATCGCTGGATGACTTCCTGAGGAGAGCCATGGATAAATCTCTCAGAAGTGAAAATGGCCACCTTGACCTGTTTGTTCGCTTCCTTCATGGCCTCTCTCTTGAGTCCAACCAGAGACTCTTAGGAGGCCTGCTGGGTCAGACAGAGAACAGTCCAGAAATCATCCAGAGAGTCATCAACAACCTGAAGGAGATGAACACCCACAGTATCTCTCCTGACAGAAGCATCAACATCTTCCACTGTCTGATGGAGATGAACGACCGCTCAGTACATCAGGAGATTCAAGAGTTCCTGAAGGCAGAGAACAGATCAGAGAAGGAACTCTCTGATATCCACTGCTCTGCTTTGGCCTACATGCTGCAGATGTCAGAGGAGGTTCTGAGTGAGTTGGACCTGAAGAAATATAACACATCAGAGGAAGGACGACGGAGACTGATCCCAGCTGTGAGGAACTGCAAAAACGCTCAGTAAGTCCTGGTGTGATTAACATTATAAATTAGTGTAGATTAGTAGTTTAGTCCTTCAAATATAAACAATGTAAAATTCTTATAATTCTTGAAATAGTTTTTTGCTTATTTATTGCAAAGGTCATTTGTCAGTTATATTTAGTCTCAGATGTTCTTGAACTGTTTGAAGTGCTGTGCATGCAAATAATGTTGTTTTTTCAGTTGGTTGTGTTTATAGCTGTCAAGTTAATAAACAGTTATTCTATATATTTCTAATAATTCTTAGATTTTACAGTTTTTTCTTCTATTGGATGATGGAGGTGTCATGCAACCTAGTAAAACAAATGAAGGACTTTAGAGGTTTTGGTTGAGGTTTTATCACAACAGCATTTTACCCCAACATATATTAGTATTTTACAGTCCTCAGTGAGTGTAGCTAAGTTATTAATACATAAGTAGGTTCTGCAAATAATATATACGTAATCAGATATACACGTAATACCTGATTTTATGCTACACTTTAGAGTTTAAAATACTAGTGCGGTGCCCATTCAAAATGTGCCTAGTGAGAACAATTTCTCAATACCTGGAGAGAACAGTGTCTGTCCCCTAAGCGCCTCTCATGCAGACTATCTGTACACACTACAATTCACCTATGTTCCCTAAACGTCTCACATGCAGGCTATCAGTAGATGCTACAATTTACCCATTGTCTCTTAATGCCTCACACACCCGTTAGTGCCCATTTAAAAAGTGCCTGAGACACACTGAACTATGTCTTGAGACACAGACACAGAGCTCCTGTGTGTGAGAAATGGAAATAGAGCTTAACTCTCTTTTCAGTTAATTCTCTATGATAGTTCTTATCACTATGGATGCAGTCCCATCTCTGACAACAATGTGGGTTGCAATGGCAGAGAGGTGCTGTCCATATTTCTGCTTGTCAACTCCACAGGCAGAGGAAAAAGCACATCAATGTTGTAGAAGCAATGTTGTTTATGAGGTATTTTTATATATTTCTCAAGAACTGCTCATCCAAACAATTTGACACGTCAACATCCACCTGCCAGGTATGAAGTAGATCAGATGAACAGTTCTCGAGATATGCGATGGACAAACATACATACATACAGACAGACAGAGAGATTCCTTGCTCTACGTAGGGAGAAGATCTGATCCATTTTCCAAAAGAGATTATTGAGATCTCTGATTTTCCTTTACATAGACTTTAAGAATTCAACTTTCCATTTCAAAGAGGGACTCTACAGGTTGTGTTACATAGTCTTGCTTTTAAGTCTTTCTTATACTCTATTCACAGAAAGAAACTGTCAGGTGTTTCCTCTCTTGTTGGTATACAGAAGAGTAGCAGCAGGGAATGCGAAGAGGTCTGATGAATAAATGAGAGCAGAATGGTAGAATTCTGACTTTTTAAAGAGATCTTATACACATTAAAGTGCTGTGTTATATTTTTAATGCTGGTACCCTAACATCTCTCTGATGATATTAATGTTGAAAATGACAATAATTCAGCTTAATTGGTTTGTTAATTGTGTTTGTGTGCTGAATTAGTTTTCAGATTCTCAGAAAAAGAAGAAGGCAACAAAACATCATGCAGTCATCTATCATGACACATAAAATATTTAATTACATTAATATTTAATTATGTAAAGGTATAACATTGTCAAGTCCTTTGTTTTATTTGAGAATTGGTCAACTGTCACTAAATTTTTCTGCTAATAGATGTGAACCCGACAGCAGCAGGTAGCTAGCAAAGAGAGATCATCTTTCTCAACTGTAACTGTTCGCTGAGTTGAACTCAGTAAAAGATATCTTGGAGTCAAATAAAAAATAGTAGTCAGTAAAAATGGTTTTCTAGTCAAGATGGCCTCAGGCTAACTTTGTGGAGAAACACATTTGATTAGAACATACTGACAGGCTGTCAATATTATGGAAGCCTCAATGTAACTCCATTTTCTCTCCCTTCATCTGCAAGATTAAAGCAAAGCAAACATCACAAGTCTGCAAGTATATCAAACACAGTGAGATTAGATTAACTGAACCACTGATGTGAAGGGCAGATGTTAATGAAAAGAGGAAATGTCAGTTTGTCATCAAATACATGAAGTAAATATAAAGTGTCCTCTTTCATGATAACTTACATTATAATATATGTGTCATGACAGACTTTCTGGGTGTGGACTCTCACAGACTCACTGTGGAGTTGTGGCCTCAGCTCTGAAATCCAACCCCTCCCATCTGAGAGAGCTGGATCTGAGCTCCAACAAACTGCAGGACTCAGGAGTGAAACTGCTGTCCGCAGGCCTGGAGAATCCAAACTGTAAACTGGAGACTCTGAGGTCAGTTCACTGACTAGCTTTGGTAGTATTTTTCTATGTATTCAATTCAAAACTTTGACTGAAGTTTCAAATATCTGATTCATACATATTTTGGGATTTTCCTAAGCAGAAAACTGTAGAATTTAATTTTCCAGTGTCAAAATCCAAAGTTGTGCTCTGTGTAAAATTACTTCTTAAGTTTACACTAATGAGGCTTCAGCAGTCTGAGTTACACATATTAAGTAAGTATCTTTGTGTTTCAGCATTGTTTCATTGCTGAGCTGCAGTAGGGGGATTGTAACTCAAGGAAGGAATTTTTTACTTAATAGTCTGTGACTTCAGTCAACAAAATTTAAATTTAAATTAAATTCAAAGATCATCCAGAAAGAAATCAGTTTTTCAGTTGTGGCTTTTTCTTATTGTCTAGCACCTTAATTTGACACTGGTGACGTGCAAATGAGTATATACTTCCAGTAACGCAGTGGACACCGGTTTAGTAGGCGGACCTTAAATGTGGCCCAGGACACATTCGCATACATACTGCTAAAAGAATATGGCCGTATGTGTCATGTAACTAAGAAACCTAGTTTCTGTAATCAGGTTCCACATTACCACTGCTGTTATTGGTAAAAAACTTGATGTGAATTGAATCTGAAGAGGCATAAAATCCATTTGAAACATTTACTTAAAACAAATAAAGTTACAAGATTCAGTCTGTGCTCAACTTGGCTCAGTGGTCAAAAACTGTCTTGCTCTGCAGATGATGAAGCCTAACTGAGAGCTATTGGTTATGACATAATTAGTAGCCTAACTATTACAGCATTTAGATTTAATTTCATTTTTTTTAAATTAAAAACAAAATATTTCAATCAGACAGTAATAAATATAATATCCAATATTTTCTTGTCGTAACATTTTTATGAAGCTACACAGAGTTTATACTGACTGAAATATAGAAACACAAGATGCTTTGAGTTTTTATGGTGACACCATTCCATTAAATTGATCATCATTTTCTCCCCATTTCCCCAAATTCCATCCTGATATATTTGGTATCTTTGTAAATGTGTGGATGTTGAGTAGGATCTGAAATAAATGTCAGATGGAGTCACTGGTGGAGCTGCAGGATTTAAGAGATGAAGTCACTACATCTTTATTGAAGTAGAAGCATGTTGTCAGTAATATTAATCAGAGCTCTTTTTCACTGTTTGTATTTGACAGTTTTTAACCTGCATCCTATTAGGCTCAGGTGTTTGGAGTTTCCATTTTCTAAATTGCTACATTCTAAACCTTCTTCAGCTCTGAACAGATTATGAAACATTGAATGATTTCAAGCAGGAACTTTGTCTTCTAAAGTGACATAATGTATTCTTTATTCAGATTGAGTGGCTGCAGTATGTCAGAGATCAGCTGTGCTTCTCTGGCCTCAGCTCTAAAGTCCAACCCCTCCCATCTGAGAGAGCTGGAGTTGAACTACAACAAGCTGCAGGATTCAGGAGTAAAGCCTCTGTGTGATTTTCTGGAGAGTCCACACTGTACACTGGAGACTTTGAGGTCAGTTCACTGACTGTCTGTTACTATTGTTGATCTTATATGTTTATCAACTGAACCTAATTTATGTACATTTATAACTTACATCCACAAAGTGAATTTACATTGTTCCATATTTTCATTTTCTATTGTATTTTATGACTCTGGAAAGTTATCATGCTGCAACCCTGTTTATTAGTGAGCACATGTGACACGTCTGTGTCTGCGGACCTCCAAAAAAAGTATGCTTGGAACTGCGTGTGCATCCGTGTGCAAGTCCATGAATTGGCCCTTCCATTGACAGCACACTGTCATTTAGGGAAAGTACTTAGAATAAAAGCAGAATGTTTGGTTAAAAAACTTTTAATTTTCTTATTTTAATGATACAATAAAAGTCAAGTAAATGCTTAAAAGAAGAAAGATATTTTTGTTATCTAAACATTTGACCTCTTTTTTACCATATTGGAAGCAAAATAACAGATAATGTGGTGTGCTCAACAAATTACTTTACGCAAATTACAACCAACCAATATCACAAAGCATGGTAATTGTAAGTTCTTCTCAACATACAAGGTACATACAGAACACTTTTACATATAAAAACAAATCATCTGCTGTTTCTGACAACGAAAACTGTTAACGTTTTTCATTTTCTTCATGTTGGTGCTCCCCAGCATTGCAAATTGGCTGGTGCTCTGGGTACTCGCCCGTTGCAATATATGCATAATCCGGCCCAGTCATTTGGTCCATATACCAAGCTAAAATATGTGAGCAGAATAGCACATTGGACCACACTTGAAGGCAATATCTAGAGAACAATGTGTTGCCTCATGAAGATGTGCTGCCTTCAATGGGCTGAAGAGGAGAGGGGAGCATAATGCACACCATAGCTGGCTGCGGGAGCTGGTATAATCCAAAGACACGCAATGCTTCCAGCAGTTGGGTCGGATTACGCTCATACCTCAAACAAATTATATCAGAGTTTGTTTGTAACCGGATCAGACTACCTATTTCACAAGGTCTCGGTCTGCTTGTTTTGGTCGGCACCCGCATGCGATTGCTATGTTTATATCCGCCAAAACGAACCAAACCAAAGGGGAAAAAAAACCTAAGTTTGACTCAGCCGAACAAAACAAGGCAGGTGTGAAAGCGCCCTTACAGTATCATACCAGAGGCTTAAAATTATATTATATATATTATAGTATTTTTTGGAAAATTATAGGTCAGTCATAACCAAGAGAGCAAATAGGCATAAACGTGTAATTTAAGAAAACACATATTTATTGAAACAAACCACTTTTTGACACCAACTACAAATGTAGCCACATTATTTAAAAATGAATAAATAAAATTGTTGATGTAGTTATATGATGCGTGGAAGGGGATAGTCTTTCAGGACTTGCTCAAAGAAAAATGTCCCAATACTGAAAACAAAAGGCTGTAATAGTAAACTATAATAGTACAAGTTGTAGCCTGTTCAGCATCTACATAGAAATTAAATAAATAAGTTACCTTATTTGCTTAAGTTCCACATAGCCCGCCGTTGTGCAATTTTCAAATAGGATACTGCCACAGCCTGCAATAGGTTTTAACTATCCAGTAAAACAGGGGTCACTTTCCCACTGTATATTTGTTGGTTATGCTTACTTTTTGGCTGCTCCAACAACATCTCTCATCTCAGCCTTTTCTTCACCTATCCCTATCCTCACCTTCCTGTTCAGCACTCATTTTCTTTACGTTTTTTCACATGGATGCAGCAGTAAGCTCAGTAAGATCTCCCATGCAAACTCTTGGAGAGAACAACAGCTGTGCTCGTGATTCAAGTTCATCATCACAACAATCATGATGAAAGGCGTCATGGAGAAGAGATGCATAAATACAGACATAGGATCCATATTTCACTATCCTGATCGTGTCAGGAAATTAATTACAGTGAGATAGCTTAGACTGATTAGAACCACTAATCCTAAGTGTCACAAAATGATCAAATTATCGTACATTATGGGACTTTTGGCATTATTGATCATACATCGTACAGAGGGCAAAATTTTTTGTCTGCTGGGGCCCAGCAGAAGGCGCTCATATTGCACACAACACATAAGTCTCAGTGGTAACTTATACATTATAATCAGACTAACAAAATAAAATACTTAATAACATAGTATTAAAATAGACAGATGAATAGTAATAGATAAAATTAAGTGCACATCCAGTAATAACAGCAAAACATAGCTATTATGGCAAGTGGAATCATTAACTAGGTTACATACATGATCATGTGCAGAACAAAAGGCTACAAACAGAGAAAGTAACGGTGGAGCAGCTGGAGGAAAAGAGGTCATTACACAGAGCGATACAGCATTGTATTTAAAATAAATCCAACTTAAGTCTAACTAACAATGACACTAACACAAAGCAGCCTGTAGGTGTCTAAATAAGTAGGTTTCCAGCACTGAACATTGAAATATTTGGTAAATTCTGACACTTTCACATTGTGAGGAAAAGCTCTGCTCTGTCTGTCCTCCTCTCACTATGCTGTCAGTCTGCTCGGACACAAACACTCATACCAGAAACACAAAAAAGCAGCAACTTCTCTGACTAATACAGTTCAAATCAGTGAACCACACTTCTAAAATATGGTGGAGTTTAATGTACTGACCTGTTGCATGTAAACAAGTATTTATAGTAACTTGCTCACTATAGTTAATGTAAACACATTTAAAACCTGAACGCATGTGAGTGTATTATAAATGTATTTAAATCTACATAATTTATTTTTTATTCAGATTAAGTGATTGTCGTTTGACGGAGATCAGCTGTGCTTCTCTGGCCTCAGCTCTGAAGTCCAACCCCTCCCATCTGAGAGAACTAGACCTCAGTAACAATGAGCTGCAGGATTCAGGAGTGAAGATGCTGTGTGATTTTCTGGAGAGTCCACACTGTAGACTGGAGACTCTGAGGTCAGACACCATTTGTTTTACGTATGTGCTGAGGTTGATATGATGAGAAAGTTGTGGTGGCACTAAACTGCAGACATAAAGCTGATATGCTGATCCACACTATTTTAATGTTAAGGTCTGTTTTCTTCTTAAAGACAATGGTTTAGTCCATTGACTGTGTTTGAGCAATGTTGAACTTCACATTTAAAATCTCATATAACAAGAAAAATCTACACTGGATAATTCACTCTTTTTCACTGTATTTGACAGTTTTTAACCATTCAGTTGGGTTCAGTTCAGGTGTTTGGAGTTTCCATTTTCTTAACTTCTGAATTTGAATCCTTCTTCAGCTCCTAACAGATTATAAAACATTGAATGATTTCAAGCAGGAACTTTGTCTTCTAAAGTGACATAATTTATTCTTTATTCAGATTGTGCAAATGCAGGTTGTCAGAGATCAGCTGTGCTTCTCTGGCCTTAGCTCTGAAGTCCAACCCCTCCCATCTGAGAGAGCTGGATCTGAGTAACAACATCCTTCAGAATTCAGGAGGGAAGCTGCTGTGTGATTTTCTGAAGAGTCCACACTGTAGACTTGAGACTCTGGGGTCAGTTCACTAATTGTCTGTTACTATTGTTGATCATATTTGTTTATCAACTGAACCTAATTTATGTACATATATCATTTACATAGATGAAGTTAATTTTATTTTTTCCATATTTTCATTTTTTTGTACACAGTTTAGTCTGTAATTATAAAAGATGACTAATTCTTAAAGAAACTGTTGGGATTTTATGGGAGTTACATCTGTTTACAGTAGATCCTCTAAACTTATATGTGTTTAAAATCGGTAAAGCTTACTTGCTGAAGGAGAAATATTTTTTAGTTTTACATTAATTTTAGTATATTTTCATGAATAACAGAACATCAGTGTTGGGCAAGTTACTTGAAAATTGTAATTAATTATTGATTATGTATTACTCATTGTAAAAGTAATAATATTATTTATTTAGCAACAAAAGTAAAGTTACTTGTTACTTTACTGTCATTACTCTGGTGTCAGCTCTGTCAAAGTTTCCTTTAAACAACTTAACAATATTCCACAGCCACATGGTGCATCACTTGTGTAAACACATGTAGAAGTAGAAAATGAGACATTTGTGGTTTAATAAGCACACAAGAAACAGTTTGGAATGATTTACTGATCATCCAACAGCTAGCGTAAGTGTAGCCTCAGTGATGAACAAAGCACTCCAGAAGTCCCAATCTCAGTTGCACGAGGCACACACCTGTACTATGAACTAAACCAGCATCAGGTGACTCCTGAATGTAGGTGAACATGTGGCTAATGGTAGCATGCCGGCTAAGAACACACAACATGGGAATAAGATAATATTTGTCCTTCTCCGGAGCAGTCTGTCAGCTGAACACAGACCACACCGATATCAACCCTATATTAATCCCGGTGTAACACCGAAATCTGTGACCACCAAAATCTGTGACTGAAGAGAAAGTTGTTGCACTGGTTAGGTTTAGGCATGAGGAGTGAGATGGTTAGGTTAAGAATATCGGTCAGACTCAATCAGAGGCAGAGAAGGTGTGGGTCATTACAGAATGCGGTGGGGGGAAAAATGATGCAGCCTCTGCGGTCACAGATTTCGGTGTCACACTGGAAGGACAGCGTGCACATGGATCACCAAGTTTAAAAATAACAGAGCATTACTGGGGTTAGTAAGAGTAATACAATTACTGAATTTCAAATTGTAATTCCTTAAGGCTTTTACACACTGGGGGCTGTTTATTTTGAGGGCCCACATGGGGTGTTGAATATCCTGCTGTATGTTTTTTGAACTTATTTACTGTATCTACATTGATTGATCAGTTCCCGGTCTGTCTGTGAGCTCGCCTGTTTCAGGCAGGCAGGTACGCTTATTCGCTACAGTGGGCAGAGAAATAAAGCCCATGAATCAATACATAGATGTATCATGTATCCTATGCATCATTGCATTGTATTTATAAATACAAACACTGTGGATTTCTTCCCATGTAGCTGACATGCAAACTGTTTTAATTCAGTAAGTTTCTGCTTTCAGTCAGCCTGGTGAAAGCAGTTTGTCCAGCCGCTGTCCTCTCAGCTCCCCAGGAGCTGCAGGTGACAGACGGCTGCTTCTGCGGACAGAGATGCTGAACACAGGTCAGCGATCATCATCATCACTGGAAGATGATGATCAACATCATCCTGTGATGATGATCTTGTCCTCCTCCTCACTCAACACAAGTAGAGGAGAGCATTATACTTGTTCAATCCACACCGACTCCGACCTGAGTTCAGCGTCTCTGTCCACAGAAGCAGCCATCTGACTGCCTTCACCAGGCTGACTGACAGCAGAATGAGCTGTCGCAAATTCTTTCGCAAATTCGTGTCTCAAATTTGTATCGCTGCCAGTATGAATAGGTTTGATGCAAATTATTCGCAGGCGATTATTTTGGATTTCCATGATGTTTATTTGTTATGCCCCCAGTGTGTAAAGGCCTTTACACTGCTTGTTACTGAAAAATGAAATATTACTGTAAACTGCAGAACACACATACAGAGGGACAGACAGATCAATGCAGGTGTTAAAGTATGAACATGGTATTTTGTTATGAATCAGTGTTGACATGAATAGGTGTGTGAATGTTGTGGTTACATTTGGATGATGTCTGTAGAAGGTTGACATTGTGATGACCCCTAGTAACACAGTGACAAAGTCACTCTGCTCATTTAGAGAAAAGCTCGTAAATTAGGACATACTAATGTTGAACTACACATTTAAAACCTGACCACATCTGATTGTATTAAAAATGGATTTTTATCTACATCATTTATTCTTTATTCAGATTGAGTCACTGCTGGTTGTCAGAGACCAGCTGTGCTTCTCTGGCCTCAGCGCTGAAGTCCAACCCCTCCCATCTGAGAAAGCTGGAACTGAGTGACAATGAGCTGCAGGATTCAGGAGTGAAGATGCTGTGTGATTTTCTGGAGAGTCCACACTGTAGACTGGAGACTCTGAGGTCAGACACCATTTTTTACTTCTGTGCTGAGATTAATATGATAAGAAAGACCTGGTCACACCAAACTGCAGTCATAAAGCTCATATTATGCTGATCAACACTATCTTAACGATGAAGTCTATTTTCTTCCCCAGTTGTTTAGTCTATTCATTGTGTCAGAACAATGTTGAGCTGCAGCTTTAAAGCCTTCATATAATGAGAAAAATCTACACTGGATAATTAAACCTCTTAAACTCTGAATCTTTTAAACTCTTGATTTTTACATTCACTTTCATTCATCAAAAACACTGAATCTAACAGTAACAACTACTGTACAGTATGCGGTATTTTCTTGTTGTAACACTATTATGAAGCTATGCAGTGTTTATACTGACTGAAATATACAAACACAGGATGCTGTGAGTTTTTATTGGTGACACCATTCTATTAAATGTAACTATTGTAGATATATTGAACATAACTTTCTCCTCATTTCCCCCAAATCCATCCTTACATATTTGGTACATAGACTGTAAAAAAAAAAAAAAAAACTGATGTAGCCACTGTGATGTCACCCATTGGTTTGTGGACTCCTGTTTTGAAGCCTTGAGTTTGCATTTTGACTGTCGCCATCTTGGATTTTTGGAGCCAGAAGTGACCATATTTGGACGAGAGGGTGGAGCTGACCCTAACGTTAGCTGCTAGTTGCTAGCTTGATTAGCACAATGCATTTACAGTCTATGGTGATAATAAAACTGTGACAATGCAAATGCTAATTTTCACTAGAGAAAGGCTTAAAACAGGCTTAAGAATTATTAAAACAAAATGTACTTACTAGAAAAACTGAACATCCAATTCCTTAGAGGGTCTTTTAGTACAACCAAACATTGAACAAGACATTTTTAGGTGACCAAAATGTTACAAATAACTTTTAACTGAAACCACATTGAAATATGGACAGCTACAGCCACACCTTTACTCTGTGAGTCTGAGGTTATGTAATGGTTACGTGCCTAACCAATATTGTTGGCATGGTAGCAACCTATCAATCACAAGGTAGCCACACCCTAAATCATACTCTGCTTTATCATTTATTTTACTCTAAATGGGACCAGAATTTATAAAATGAACATCATGTCATATTGAAGCAGACTAGATACTAGCAATTGTGATCATATACTCGTTAGGAAAATGTTTACTGAGGTAAAATAAATCTAGTGAGAAGTTGGGTAATTTTCTCATAGACTTCCATACAATCTGAATTATTTTTGGAGCCAGTGAAGTCTCCCCCTGCTGGCCATTAGACAGAATGCAGGTTTAAGTCACATCCGCAATGGCTCCACTTTGCAGAGCCAGAACTACCCATTTTATTTGGTATCTTTGTAAACATGTGGATGTTGAGTAGAATCTGAAATAAATGTCAGTGTCTCTTACTTGTGTTTGGCTGCACAACATGATTTTGTATAGATGGAGTCACTGTTGGAGCTGGCAGAGTTTAAGAGGTGAAGTCACTCTGTCTTTCTGAAGTAGAAGCATGTTGTCTTTAATATTCATGAGAGTTCTTTTTCACTGTTTGTATTTGACAGTTTTTAACCTGCATTCAGTTGGGCACAGGTGTTTGGAGTTTCCATTTTGTAAACTTCTGCATTCTAAACCGTCTTCAGCTCTGAACAGATTATGAAACATTGAATGATTTCAAGCAGGAACTTTGTCTTCTTAAGTGACATAATTTATTCTTTATTCAGATTGAGTTTCTGCAGGTTGTCAGAGATCAGCTGTGCTTCTCTGGCCTCAGCTCTGAAGTCCAACCCCTCCCATCTGAGAGAGCTGGAGTTGAGTGACAACATCCTGCAGGATTCAGGAGTAAAGCTTCTGTGTGATTTTCTGGAGAGTCCACACTGTAGACTTGAGACTTTGGGGTCAGTTCATTGACTGTTACTATTGTTGATCTTATATATTTAACAACTGAACCTAATTTATGTACATCCAGGAAATTAATTTCCTTTGTTCCATATTTTCATGTTTTATTGTATAAAATTTAGTGTAGTTATAAAAGATGACTGATTCTTAAAAGAAACTAGACAACGTTCCCTGTTAGTTGTTAAAGTAAACTTACTGAAAGAAAAAGCTTTTTTAGGTTTATGAATAAAGTTTGTTTACTGATATTGATCCATCAGGTCACACACATACACACAGGGGGGCACAGAGAGATCAATGCAGGTGTTTAATTATGAACATGGTATTTTGCTATGAATCGGTGTTGACATGCATAGGTGTCTGAAAGTTGTGGTGACATTTCGATGATGTCTGTAGAAGGCTGACATAATGATCCATAATAAGGCAATGACATCATTGCTCATTTTAGAGAAAATCTCATTGATGAGGACATAGTACTGTGCACATTTAAAGCCTGAATACATCTAATTGGATTATAAATTGATTTTTATCTACATCATTTATTATTTACTCAGATTGAGTAGCTGCAGTTTGTCAGAGATCAGCTGTGCTTCTCTGGCCTCAGCTCTGAAGTCCAACCCCTTCCACCTGACAAAGCTGGATCTGCATGAAAACAAGCTGCAGGGTTCAAGAATTAAGCTGCTGCATGATTGTCTGGAGAGTCCACACTGTAGACTGGAGACTCTGAGGTCAGTAGTGAGTTGAAATCAGTCCATGCTGATGAGCCCATTTATTTGTCTCAGAGGTGATATTTGAATGACACAGCTAGCATCCAATCAAAGATCCAGTATGTCCAGGTAGGGTGAATAATTTCTTAGATTAGCTTTGAAGAGGAGAGGAGGAGAATGGAACAGAGCACTGAAGTCATATTTTCATTAACTGATTGGCATCAGCTGCTTCATTCATGCTTCACCATCATTGGTGGATTGGCTCATTCATCAGCTTCTTGGCCTACAGCTGACCAGTCACATCCTTTCAAATTCATACAGGTGTACAGCGATGCTATTATAACTTGATACTTTTCAATCATCACTCTCCACCACCCCAACATTCTCCATATTGCTGAAGTTTTTATTAAAGCTGATTTAACTAAGATTTAAGATTTAGATTTCATGTATGTTCATTAAGAGGGGATCATTTCTCCTGCTGAGACTCCCTCAAAAAGCAGAGCCTTTTTCTCCAACTCTTAACTGTATAGTCATTTGCTATAACTTGGGGTGTAAAAATTCACATTGCTGGACTATGTTTGTGCTTTGGGACACACCACAAGTCCAGATTACACCCCACTTCATGTAAATAGGTGGATTGGAAAGTCCAGATGATGATTAATAGCTTGGTAGTTGTGTGAATTCACCAGAGTTATCTTTAGTGAAGAGACAGTCTGATTATTTGAACCCTCATCATAAGACAGTCCAGCTAACTTCTGTGTCTGTATTTATTCCTACAGGGTCGATGACGGACAAAACAGCACTACATCTGACAGACATGAAGGATGTGAGTGTTGGGACTGTGACCAGTTCAAAGTGCGATGTGACATGACAAAATACACATCTAAAGACAACAGGTTGAGATTGTGTCTGTGGAACCCTGTGAAGTCTGTTTCACATTACAGAGGAATCCACCATGAATGTGTGTTTGCATGTATGTCATTTGTCAGCACAGCATCTTGCTGAATGACATCATGTTTCATTGCAGCAAAAGTTGAGCCAGGTTCAACTTTTTTGCTGGATAAGCCTGCGTTATGTTTCTGGAGCTCACTGTGTTGCTGGACTGCCTCCATTCCAGGGCTCCAGACTAACTTTTTTCACCACCGTCCCAAAAAACAAGTTTAACCATCCTGAAGTGAATGGAAAACCATCCCAAAATCAAATGTTGTTTCTTTACTTTGTAAAGCAAGACAGAGTTTGCCTGGGGCCTCCACATCACTTAATCAGCCCCTGTTCATGTATGAGTGTTTTAACAATTTACTTCAAAGATTAGAGATGCTGCTTTCAGTAACTGTAAACGTTTCCATGGTGATCTGTGCCATTCCAGTACAGTTTCATACGTTTGCACTAAGTCTGCCGCCTTCTGCAGTCTTGTTTCTGCTCCTCAGAACCCATGCAGTCTGGAAAGATTCTAGCATGCTGGGTGCACCAATTCCTCCAGCTTCTTTCTTGTATAATTGTAGAAATAGTTGTCATTAGTGTCTGTATATTTCTTATTATTACCCATTGTTATTTTGCTTAGTTTTGAGTCAATAATTCGTGGCTGACGAAAAATGAAACTGTCCACTGTGGAGCAGTGGCGAACCGCCATTTGAAGACATCACATTGCAGTCTGGGGAACTATAATAGACATTTTTAGAATTTTTTGGTATTTTCTTGTGCTTTTTTCTCATCTGACTGGTGGGAAAGATGATATGTTATCTCACTGCAAGAAAGTCTTCAGTTTGAATCTCTGTCATTTCTGTGTTGAGTTTGGATTTTTGCTTTTGTTCAAATGTCCAAAGACATAGTATGATAGTATGACAGTTTGTTCCACTGCAATAATAGAAATAATGGACTTAATGGACATGTAAATCCACGTTAACTTTGGTTTTGGGGTAAATTTTTTGTTCAAACTTGATCTTGACTGAAATATGACTGTGCTTGGACTGGAACGCTTTACAATATTTCTTTGCCATTTTTACTTTCTTGGAGGGTTTTCCAATAGAGTATAGTAGGAGATTTGAAAAAAGTACCTGTCCAGCCTTAAACTGGGACTTTGTGTTGCAGCTTTCTGTATGTTTTTTAGCCCACTGGGTCACAAGGATGTCCAGAAGTGAGTTTAACGTCTGCTGTCTTCTTCTTCACATCCAATTGCTCTAATCTCCTACCAGATCCTTCTACATTCAACACAACCCTTGATGTGTTTGAGGACAACAGAGAGGATCAGCTGAATCTGACTGAGATAGGTTACTGGCAGGTAGAATCGATACAAATATTCATTTTTCACTTTAACATTAATTTGTTATTGATCAGATTCGGGTTCCTCCATAGGTAATACTCCTTATCTCTACACTCCAAACAAGATTTCCTGTCATCTGTATTATCTTCAAGCCCTCTTTTCCTCTCTTCTCATCCTCTGTTCCTTTCTCCTCCATCAGAAACTCCTTTTAATTCATTTCTACCTCATTTGTGTAAATAGTACTGAGGCAATGAGGATCCTGTTAGCTGTACAACTGTGAGAGCGAGGTGGTCAGTTCTTGTAACTAATGTTGTCACTTTCTACATCTTAGGACTTCAAACCCAAAGTGCAGACTGAGTCTGCAAACATTTCATACAGGTAACCCAAACATAAGATGCATCAACCTTCAACCTCATCAGCTCCTTTCAGTGATGATGCTTCACCTCCTTTCAGACTGTTCCACTCTGTTCAGTAGTTTAACTCATTTTAGTGCTCAGACCCAACTGTCGAGTGAACTCCTTTCAGTGATAACACTTCACTTTGAACACTTTTCATACTCTTCATACTTCTGCAGCTGCTGCCTCACTCATATCTTGTCCAGCAGTTCAGTTTGGTCTCCAGCTTTTTAAGCACTGCAGCTCTTCAGCAAATTCATTCTTTAGTTTTTATTCATTCAAACCAGATGGATGAGCTTGTGTTTGTGTTGTATAATCAGCTCCTCTGTGTCCTACAGTTTCAGGTGTCCTGGTCCAGGTGTATTCCGGTGTACTTTGACTGGACTGGTGTTTGTTACGGTTCAGGAGGCGGAGCTGCTGTACTGGACTGTCCAATGGGATGAGAGCCTCCTACAACCAGCTGGCAAGATGGCTGCAGGGCCACTGTTCAACATCCAGAATCTTGACGGTGCTGTCAGTCAGCTCCACCTGCCACACTGTGAAACCATGGATGGTAAGCTGATTATTGTGTTTTGTGAGTTTTATTAAAACAAGGATATGGTTCCTGTTAATGCCCCCTACAGGCTGCAGAGTTCACTACAGCCACAAGATGAACAAACACACTGATTTATCAGTTCTTAGATTCTTGCCAGCAGTGGAGCTAAAAATTGTGGCAAAAAGGGGATAAGGAAAAAAGAGCAGCATAGCCCATTAACCTCTAGAAGGAAAGGAGAGGTAAGTGGGGTAGGAGGGTAGATAAATGAGTCACACCTGTGAGCCAGGGGTAAGGGAAAAACTGACAAAAGCATCATGGAGAGCAGAGAGGAGGGGGAGTGAGAGATTACCAAAAATCTTAATCCAGTTTTTGGACTACCTACCTCACACTCATTCACACACACAACTCACCACAATCAGAAACTATTTAAGTGACTTCTGAATTGTGAAATGTGATTCATTTCTGTTTCTTAAATGGATATGGGGTATATACTGTATATTGTTTGGACCTACCTACGTGGGCAAAAGATTTGATTTGGGAGTTTGATTGAAAGACTTTGAGTTAGACTTATACTCTTATTTAATTGGAATGCTTTGACTGTTTTGACTATCATTTGATTCCAATAATATTTAATTGATGAAGATGCTTTGGTAAATTGTGTTTTTGTTTTTTTTTCTCATTTGGTATACTTTTGTAGCTAGGGTAATAGGCTAACTGAGATATCTCACTAAGTTGCATATGTGTGTATATATTACATTTTTTGTCTAAGAAGTGTAACAGGATTGGGATTTATTTATTATTAACCATTTCATTCCCCTATGCTACAACATGTAAATAAAGATTTTCCTGAGGGTGGTGCTAAGAAAATTAAACGGTTAATCATCTGGGGAGCATGAATGTGTTCAGGGAAATATGATATTATATAGTCTAATCTTTCACCTGATGATGGCACTAATGAAAAGCACTGAGATCCTCTGGAGATATGAATAACCACAGCAGATTTTACTTTCTACAGATGCTGTGTACCCTTGTATTTTGACAGTTAAGACTGGAATTTTATGTAACTTCAGAAAGAAATTACATTTTGAAGCAACAGTCTGTAACTTACCCAGAAATTAGTTTATTTTAATACCTTTTCTTTAACAAGGGTCCTTAGCATGAGGGGTTGGGACAGAAATAGAGATAAAAAACATTCAAAGAATTGGTCCTTTTTCACAGCACTAGTCCACATTTAGAGTTGTAGTGGTATAAGGGAAACAGAACAACCAAACACCACACCAACCAATACTGACAGTTGTGTTGAATAAACTGCCCGACATGGGAAACTTTTTAATTCTTTACTGACCAGACTGAGCATCAAATGAGCATTGACATTATAATAAGGATGTTCTTAGTAAAATAAATCTGTTTTCACAGCTCCACTCTCTGAAGGTGTGCTGTCTGTCGTCCACATCACTGGTGATGGAATGAGCATCCTTGAGCCGCTGGAGATTACAGACACTCATGTGGTTGTGAATGTCCCTCACTTCTCTCTCTTTGGCCTGGTCTGGGATTGTATTAAGAGGTTTCTGAACATCACAATGCCAGTTAGTGGCCAAGTTCTGCTGTTTCTGCGACCACCAAACCCCAAAACACAGAGGCAGTATCTCGAGGTGTTTCTCCTGCCGAGGAACATCCCTCTGCAAGAGGTAAAACTTTATGTTGTTATGTTCCAGCTCCACTTTCGGTCCAAACTTGTCTGATCATTCTTAAAGCTGCTAATAGGAACTGAATATAGTCAATATATATTGTAAATGTTTACACAGACAGTCATCATACATCATTGAATGGTAATAAATGCAACAAAACTGTTTGATGACAATAAAACACTGTGTCTTCGATATTGTATCATGTTTCAAGAGTGACCTGGCCAAGAGTAAAGCATAAACACTGTACAATAAACACAACAGTTGTTGCTTATCTGCCTACAAATGCGCTGATGCTGATAATATATGTGCTGAGAGAAAGTTGCATTCTACTGAAGATAAACCACTCTTGTAAAAATGTTCTGGTGTCTCTTCAGGTGATTGCACAACAGCAAAATACTGACTACATCAAGGCCCCTCCCAAATGTACACTCATCAAAGATCAAAGTTACAGCGTTCTCTGTCCTGAGGCCTTTAAAATACAGCCTAAAGTGAGTATTTCAAATAGTTTGTAATACCTGATAAAACTCTTTAACAAAATCCATGAAACTGCTGTTGTTACCTTTATTTCACTTTGGATACTTGCATTTCAGAAAGCAGATTTTGACCTGGAGTTTGGACCAAATTACTACCACACGTTTGAGGTCGGCCTGCCTACAAGCACAGACGAAGTGAATATAAAGGTCCAGGACCAAAGCAATATAGAGGTCTGGGAGCATGCAGTGGATCTAACTGGTATTGGCTTCATCCTCCTGCAGTAACACTCCTCCTGATAGTTGATTAGAATAGTTATTGATGTATCTATGGTGCCTTTATTTTTCTTCTGCCTCAGGTCATTTAGTCCACTTTTTTACTCAGATTTGAGGGATCTTATTGGCCAGTGTTTGTTAAACGTATAAGAAATGTTTTGTAAAACTTTAACTCACAAACAATTCTGGTAACATTTTATAATACAGTCCGCACTTTAGTTTAATCGATTGTATGAATCAGTACTTACTGGTGCTGGTACTTGCATGTAGGTAAAGTGGAAGAAAACAAGACTATGCAGAACAAGTGAGCAACTGGGTATTTTCTAGGAAATGAGAAATAAATTATACTCTGAAACTGAGGTTTGGAAAACATTGTGTTAAAAACTCATATTCTGTGGTAATTATGGTATGTAGGTAATATGTTATTTTACAGGACCTTTAATTTTAAATTTATTTCCTAGAAATGTGAGTAATTTGCAGGTATGTAATGGTTTTGTGTTTTACAGAAAGGGTGGTGCAATTTGGTGTTGAAAAAACTGAAAAAAAGTGTTAGTTTCTTTAGTTGATTTAGTGCCGACTCATTATATTTGGGTTCATACGTAGTTCTTCATTTCAAAAAGCGCTTGATAAATTAGACTCAGATTCAATAGAAATATACTCAGAAAATATGTTCAAGAATATATATAAACAGAAAATATCAGTTTTCAGTGTGTCGTTTTGTGTGTGAAACAATATATTAGCATTTTTGTTTTTTTCAGTAATTTTCTAAAAGTAGCTGCTGTATAACTTCAATCCGAGGACATTTCTTTGAAAGGGTTATGTAATCTGGTACTATAAAGGAAATATACCTGTTAAAGAGATTTTAAGAAACAACCTTATATATAGTTTGATACACATGACTACACACTGAAAACAAAAAATAAAAAATTGTCAAGAGCCTAATTTATAAAGAATTTTTACAAATTAACAACTACGTATGAACCCAAATATGAGTGGATACTTGCCAACTAAACTAACCAGTTTTTCTTATAATTTGCACCAAATTGCACCACCTTTTCTGTAAAATGTCCTAAAAATTAACCATTAGGTACCTGCAAATTACTCAGAAAAATTCCAAGAAATTAGTATAGAACTATACATACTTTACTACCTGTAAAGTAAAGCATTGACAGCATTTTTTTCACAGCTACGCTACGCTGCCTGTGGAAATACAGAGGGTCACCCCATTATTATTGTGTATGGAATAAGGACAGGTTAAGAACAGCATATAGGGTAGAAAACAAACTTACCTTTCTCAAGTGCAAAGCTAGTGAAGGTTCTATTATCATCTGAGGTAATAAAGTAAAGTAATAATACAACATAAATATGTTATACAGTTCAATGAAAAAGTTTTCTTTCCCTCTGTATTATTTCTTCTATTTTTGTATATATCTCAAACTAAATTGTTTCAGACCTTAAATAATGATAAATAATAGTAAAACAAAGGCAACGTGAGTAACTACAAAGTGTAGTTTTAATGATAACATTTTTGCTTCAATAAATCAAATTATCCAACACCTGTATCACCCATGTGAAAAAGTTAGTAAAGTTAGTAGCTGATTGTACCACCTTTAGCAGCAACAACTGCAACCAAATGCTTCTGATAACTGGAGATCAGTCTTTCACATTGCTGTGGTGGGATTTTTGGCCCACTCTCCTTTGCAGAACTGCTTTAATTTAACCACATTGGTTTCAAGTCAGGACTTTGACCAGGCCACTTCAAAACCTTAATTTTATTTATTTTGTGCAATTCAGAGGTAGAATTGCTCTTATGCTTCGGATTATTGTCTTGCTGCATAACCCAGTTGCACTTGAGCTGGAAATCACAGACTGATGACGAGACATTCTCCGTCAGGATTTTCTGGTAGAGAGCAGATTTCATATTTCTCTCATTTATGGTTTTCGGTCAGTGTCTTTTTAACAGTAAAGTCATGAACACCGAACTTGATTGATGTGAGAGAGGCCTGCAGATCCTTGGATGTTGTCCTCAGCTCTTGTGTGAGTTTTTGGGTGAGTCGTTGCAGCTATTGGAGGAATTTTGGAATGTCAGCCACTCCAGGGAAGGTTCACTGCTGTGCCAAGTTTTCTCCATTTGAAGATAATGGTTCTCATTGTGGTTCTTTGGAGTCCCACAGCCTTAGAAATGGCTTTGTAACCCTTCTCAGACAGATGTATTTTAATCACCTTCTTCCTCATCTCTTCTGGCATGGTGCACTGCTTATTGTGACCTTTTAACCAACTTCACATTTCTGAAAAAGTTTTATTTATTTTTATTTTATTTTTTTATTATCATTTAGGGAATCAACTACATCATATCATCATCAACTATATTTTGTGTGTACTCAGGTTGCCTTCGTTTTGAGATATATACAAAAATAGAAGAAATAAGGAGGGGGGCAAATACTTTTTCACAGCACTGTATGTTATGAATACATGTGGAACTGAGGAATCTAGTAATTATTAGTTTAATTCTAAAAATTACACAGTAAAAATTAGATGAAGGCTGTAATATCAAGTGTTGTTGTTCTTTTTACATTGGTAGAACAAGTTTGTGAACACAATGTTTCTCAAACCTCAGTTTTGTCTCCCAGCACTGTACCATAGATAATCAGTATTTACAAAAATACTCAGATTATAATTTATTTCTCCTTTCCTCTAAAATGCCTAATTATTAACCCCTTGTTCTCCATAGTCTTATTTTCTTCCACTTCTTCCTCCAGTAGGAACTGGAAAGTATTTTATTCGTACCTCTTCATACAATGAAATTACACTGTAAATCAGAGGCTGTGTTATAAAATGTTTAAACATAACTGCAGGTTATTGAACTAAACCCTTCCTCTTGTCCCTTAGATCCTGCTGTAAGAAGAGTGGATCTAGTGAGGACTCAGAGCCTCTCACCAAGTGCGAGGTTGTGCTCAGTTCGGTTACAGTTTATTAATGGAGTCTCTGATCATATTCTAAACCAGCTGCTGGATCAACTTTTGCAACAAGGCGTTATCATTGAAGAAGAAATGGAGTCAGCCAGAACAAAATCCAAGGCTGACAAGGCTCGATATGTGATTGACACGGTGAGAAAAAAAGGAGAAGATGCCAGTTCATTTTTGATTGATGACTTGTGCAAGTTGGATGCACACTTTTCCAAATCCCTGAAGTTGAGCTGAAGTAGGAATGAGACTCAGAATATGGGTTACCAAAACAACAACAATGGAGATATCTCCAACTTAAAGGTTCACCTTAAAGTGTTGTGAGCTACTCTACAGTTCCAGCAAATGACACCACTGTCTCCCATATCATGTCACAGCTCTCACATATGCACTGAGAGGAGATGAATATGTATAACATGAAGAGAAAGGCCTGTGATCCTTAGTAACTCAAAAAAGATCTCATTTATTGTAAGATAATCTTTAGAATGTGTTGGACACTAAGTTCCACAGGGCGAAGCTGAGGGATCACTGACTGCGGAGGGCACTCTGTTTCACATCCTGTGAGCTGCCCCAAAGGTCAAGACTTCTGCTATCAGGTATATATAAAACACTGAGAGGGTAGTAGGTCATGACACACAGTTCTGCCCAAGGTTCTACGCATTCAGAAACCCCTCTCCAACTAAAGATCTGTCTACTACTGGTTTCAGACTGAATCAGATGCTGAAGAAAGTGTGGCACAAGAGGAGAATCTAGTTTGACCCTGACGAAGGCCACAAGCCGAAACATGTTAGTCTCAAAATAAAGCCTTTCTTTATACTACAAGTGATGGTGGTGTCTTGACCATGACTGTCCTATTCAAATTGGATGCTGAAGAACTGAAAGATGCTATTAAATTTTATATTAAATTCTGTGAAGACACTGTGTCCGGAACTAAAACTGAAAATGTTCCCAAAATAAGTCCTGGCTATCAAAAGAGCTGAAAAGCTCTCTCTGTACTGTATTTAAGAAGTCCTTCAAAGAGCAATCATTATTCTTAATTCTGAAAAGTGACTAACGAGATTTAAGCCACAGATGTGAACTTTTTTCAATGTTTTAATATTTGTTTTAATGTGTAATATGACCTTGTCTCTTTGTTATACTGACTGTCACTGTCTCTTTCTTGAATCATAGTAGTGCATCTTCATGTTTTGCCAAAGATCATTTTCCACCCTGGTGGACGATAAAGATTATATTCTAAAATAATAGAAAGATACTTCTTGACATCATAGATGTGTTACTCGTTATATGCCTCCTTTTGATTTGTGTTTTTGTTTTGTATTGTACAGTATACATATCTATATATTTCTAATGTGCTTAAAGCTGGATAAATGTCATGGCAGCTGGAAAGAAAATATAAGTTCCCAAACAAAAAAAACTTGAAAAATCTACTTCTGCAGGAAGAATATTCCAGCCTGTTTCCAATAGAAATTATCTTGTCTGTTGAGTGTCTATAACTTGAAACAAGAAAGAAGACAGCAGGTGTTGTCACTTGTTTTACAAAAACAAGACTTTAAGGAGTCGATTACAAACAGAAATGCTGAAACAGAATAATCCTTCTTATCTGAGACCTCAGTGCAGCATTTGATACAATCGACCACAGAATTTTAATGGACAGATTTGGGAAATGGGTGGGTCTTTCTGACCACGTTTTAGCTTGGTTTCAATCTAACTTAACTGGTAGACAGTTTTTATCAGCCTGCATGCTTATGTATCAGAGAACTCATGGTATTGAATATGGTATTCCTCAAGGAAGTATTCTTGGCCCAGTTTTATTTTCATTATATATGCTCCCACTGGGAAACATTATTAACCATCACCATGTCAATTACCATTTTTATGCTGACGACACACAATTGTACATCTCTTTATCAGCAAATGACCCCAGTGCACTGCATGTTCTCATTGACTGTCTCACTGACATTAATGTATGGATGAGAAAAAACATTTTAAAATTAACTGAAAAAACCCTGAAATTATTTTAACAGGATCCAAAGCAGCAAGAGAAACACTATACTCAATGCTTGGTGGTCTTAGCAAACAGATTACAAACTCACACATCACAAACTTGGGAGTGATTTTAGACTGTGATTTAATTTTAATTTTAATTTTAACAAGGTCATTAAAACCTCATTTTTTCATCTCAGAAATATTGCCAAAGTAAAACCTTTTTTAAATCAGAGAGTTGCTGAAATGCTTATTCACGCTTTTATTACTAGCCATTTGGACTACTGTAATTCCCTTTTTTCTGGATTACCTAAAAAGTCTATAAGAAAACTACTGATTTTAAAATTCTTTAACTTTTTTTTATAAAGCTTTAAATGACCTTGCTCCCACCTACATCAGAGAATTTCTTTCATTTTATGTACCAGCCAGATCACTAAGGTCCTCCACCACTTTAAATGTTTCTTATGTGTCCCATAAAAGTACCGGTGAGGCTGCCTTCTGTTTTTATGCCCCTAAACTGTGGAACACACTGCCCCTGATATTGGAACAGCAGCTCTCTCTTTGTTTTTAAAAGGCAATTAAAGACCTATCCTCTTAATCTGGCTTTTAACTTTTAATTTTAATTCGGAGTAATGTTATAAATTTTAGCTTTTGTTTTAAGTTTTAATCATTGGTTTCTGTCATTTTATCAATGGTGTTTTGGGTTGTTGTTTTTTTTTACATTTATTCTATTTTATTCTATTTTCAAAACTTCATTGTTTTATTGTTGTCATTTTTACAAAGTAAAGTTATTTATTGTTTTCTATTTGCCTTTTATTTAATTTTGTTTGCCTGTGTTTTAATCCTGCTATGTGAAGCACTTTGGGTTGCATGTTTGTATGAAAGGTGTTATATAAATAAAGTTGAGTCATTATTATTATTATTACTATGAAAATTATTTAATTGTCAGGTGGTCTGGTTTCGTCTCTTTGTGGACATTAGGGTTGGAGTGTTTGACTTCATCTATGGATACAGAACACGAAATGGAAAATTATGATAGAATGAGGAAGCCTGTTTGTGACTGTAGCAAATTTATCAGTAACCTCAATTAACTTCTCTGCTCATATTGCTCACAAACTGTAATGTTCTGAGCGATTTTAGATGGTGATTAGCAGGACTTTAGAAGATTGGAAGGCTGAATTCAGACCAAATCAGGCGGTGCGGCAAAAACGCCAGTACTCCCATTCATTTGAATGGGGGTAGTGCGTTGGGGGGGCGGTAGTCTGATCGACGGCTGTAGCAATCACAGCCGTCGATCAGACTGATCAGAGCTTTACAATCCAGCCATGAAAGAGGGAAAAGATGTTAGGAGGAGGAGGAGACATTGCTTTTCGTTTGATGACGTTACAAGTAAAGTTAGACTTTGCTGTCGGATACTCGACTCGTTTTTAAAAAGAGGAGAGAGAGAGAGAGAGCACCTGTGGCCGAGCGAGCCAGGGAGTGGATGAAGAGAGGGAGCAGTGGCAGTGAGAAAGCCTGTGAATAAGATCAATAAAACGTTATTTTTTGATTGTTTCACAGCGGTTACGTTCTAGAGCAAGAACACTCCCACACAACTCCAACGCGTGGCTGCGGGTGTGGGGCCACATGTGGCGAGAAAGTTGAACCAGAATCAACTTTCGGAGAAACGAAACCCGACTTCACGCTGCGGAGGCCAATTACGGCCGACATTCAGACTGATCAGAGCTGTACAACCCTGCCACGAAGGAGGACTAGACGTTACAAGGAAGAGGGGATGTGATTTCTCTTAGTTTCAATGATTTCATAATGTTAAATGTAAATTAAGACTTTGCTGACGGCTTCCTGAAAAAGACGAGAGAAGAAGAGCAGCGGTGGTCGAGCGAGCTAGAGAGTGAATGAAGAGAGCGAGCAGTGGTAGCGAGAAACCCTGTGAATGAGACGATAAAACGTAATCTTCTGATTGTTTCACGGCGGTCACAAATAAATACACCACACTTCCACACAACCCTGCGGAGGAGCGCCGCAACCCCTGATTTGGTCTGAATAGTGTGCGAGCTCAAGCAAAGTTGCACCCTCTCAAAACCTGACAGTTCAGTTTAGGCTATCTAGACTTTTCTCTGACTGCAGGAGCTACAGAAAGAGGGAGAAGGAAAATACAAATAATGGAGTTACAGTTTGGAAAAACACACACTCACTGTCAGTATTACTTGCTGACCTGTGATTGCTCTTGTTTCTTTGTCATTCAACATTTCCTTTCTCTCACCTCACTCAAAAACACACACGAGTTTCAGTAAAGAAGGGGGAGGAGGAAAGAGGGAGGGACAGGTGAAATTATCCTATCTATTCAGACACCATTTTGAAGTCAACACAGCGGAAGGAGGGAAACAGCAAGTCTAAGGAAAGGTGAGTGTTGATATTAAAGCTACAAATGATTAGTCATTATTGATCAATCTGCTGATCATTTTTATGATTAATTGTTCAGCTGATTAAACTGTCAGAAAAATACCCACGCAATATGAAATCACAAGTGCTGACATCTTCAAATGTTTCCTTTTTCCTTTTCCTGGTTTCTGTGTGTTCACAGCAATACAACGTAGCAAACTGGTGCAGTAAAAATAGAGAAAAGCCGCAGTTAAGAACAACACAGATGTTTATCTGAAGTCTATTTGATGGATTTAAAAAGTGTATTCTTGTGATGGCTAGAAAACACACATGGTTGTAGTTAAGTAATGTAAACGAATAAGAAGCTACTAACTTGAGAGGTTGGACCGGTATTATTATACCGTGTATGTGTGTCTGTCTCCAGTGTTACTGGTTTACCTGTCAGACTCCAGAAGATGAGTGATTCAGAGGAGGAGAAGGACAAAGCAGAGTCTGTAACATCTGGCTATCTGTCTATGAAGAGTGACTTGTCTAAAAATGATCCTCCAGACTTCAGTAATGAACCTGGACCCTCAGACTCAAAGTAAGAGACTGTTTCTACCATAAACTGACCTGAAGATGATTCCGTTTCCATTTCATAACATGCATTACGACACTATTTGTTTTATAATTCAGTTTTTAAAAATTCGGTCACAGATCTTGTTGTTGGTTGAGCATTGACTGCATTATTTCTTCGTTTATTACTTAAATTTTGTGTGGAAAGAGTTCTTAATAACTGTCCTGATATGTTTATCAGTTGCTTAAACCAATTTTTCAAAATCAGTAGCAGAGGACAGATTGTTTTGTTTGCTTTAGACATGCACAAGTTAATCTGACAGCACAGCATCAGTCGAACTGTTAATAAACTGATACATAGAAATATTTTTTTGTCATTCAGCATTTTCACAGCCCACATGTCAGACTTTGTGTTCTCAAACATGTAGATGTTAAAAACTCTTCAATCAAATATATCCAGTTTGCAGCTGTAGATAACATGTTTAGAACATGCAGAAGGAGATATGAACATAACTATTTGTTGTCATTATTAAACCATGATCATGTGCCATGTTTCATGTTACATCTACTTTTTCCAAGAACTAATATGTGTAAAACAATTGTTGTTTCCATAGACAGAGAGCAGAGTCTCCAGTATTCAGCTGTCTGTCTATGAAGAGTGACCAGTCCAAAGAAGATCCTCCATGCTCCAGTAATGAACCTCGACCCTCAAACACCAAGTAAGTTTCTACTGTAAACTGACGTGAAGATGATTCAGTGAGACTGTTTCATAAAACAAAGGTTCTGGTGTAGATATGGAGGACACACAGTGGAAAGAAATAATTAACTAGCTTATATTCAGCTGTAATCTAGAACAGATCTTCATGTGCATGTTAGTGAGAGACAGAGACAGAGCTTGTATTGATATTTGATTTTCCAGTCAAAAAATCAAAAGTAGTAGTAAGTAAGCCAGGGTGATTTTTACCAAGGTTTAGTAACAAGCCAAATGTGGACTGCACTTGGATTTTGTGCAGGTAAAATGGAAGAAAACTGAGTATTTGGTCTCATACAATACAGAATATGTAACATGTACCTTTTTTAAAAGGCACAAAATATGGGAGGAGGGAATGGAAATGTATACACAGAGCCTGAAGAACACAAATGTGTAACTGTCCAAATACTTAGTCTGGACTGTTTATGAAGGGCCAACACGTTCTCACTCCCAATTCACCACATGCGGAAGCTTGGTCAGGACCCTTTGGCATCACTTTTCAATGCAATGGGGACCCCTTTAGCGCAATTTTTTTTTGGACTAAGGTGCAGTATCACAGCAGTTCATGTATCTTTCATGCCTGCACCAGCTGATAAAAATCACTGTTAAAAAATAATTATTTTTATGGTGTGACAACGCTGTTGTTAAGGTCTGATTGTGTTTAGGCACAAGTTATGGTTAGGGAAAGATCAAGGTTTTGGTTAACATGATCACTCTAAACGGGATGTGGATTAAAGTAACTACTTCCTTAAATTTACGCCACCTTTGTCATCATGGCAATAGTGAACACCACGACAATCGTAGTTACAGTTTTTAAAAAACTGTCCCGACTTGCAGTTGGAAACATGACACATAGTTGGAAATGAGATGTGACCAGAGGTCTCCTGCAGCTAAGTCCACTTTTTGCAATTTATTTATCTAGCTATCCACTCAACCTGCCTCTTCCTAATATGGAAATTTGTCACCTTATATCTACATCATCAGTCTCATGGTGTCTATTTCAGACATTGTGGAAGTTCTATAGAGTCCTATCAGTCTACCCTGCATATTGAAAAATGACACTTAAGGGGTACCCCGTGCATTAAAAGTGACACCTAAGGGTCCTGACCAAGCATCAGTATGTGACGAGTTGGGAGTGAGAGAGGGCTGGTTGGGCAAGATCTGCATGCAACTTGTGAGCTGTAGGATGACCACCTCTAATATCATGTGTCATAAAGACTTTGTTCATGTCCACAGAGAGAGGAAGAGGAGAGGTTTATCTATGGAAGAGCAGCTGTCCTGCTGTTCTTTGTGTCAGGACGTCCTGAAAGATCTAGTCTCTTACAGGTGTGGACACTGGTTCTGCAGACAGTGTATCACCTCATACTGGGATAAGTCTGCTTCATCAGGAGACTTCTCCTGTCCCCAGTGTGGAAAAAGGTCCAAAACAAGACAGACAGACAGTCAGACCAGCACTGCACAAAGTAAGACTGAAGATCAGTCTGCTAATGTCATAATCTCTGAAAACAGGACAGGAGTCTACCTCCTCTGTCCTGTATTTTTAATCATACATTTTTCCCCTTTCTTTCAGTAGACCGTGATCTGCTGGAGGTTTTAGATGAACATAAGATCAATCTGAAGAAGAGATGTGAATGTGTGACTGAAGGAATTGATGGAGCAGGAAGTAGAACCCTCCTCGACAGGATCTACACTGAGCTCTACATCACAGAGGGACAGAGTGAAGACGTTAATACCCAACATGAGGTTAGGCAGCTTGAGACAGCTTCCAAGATGAGGACTCCCCATGACACTCCAATCAAGTGTCACGACATCTTTAAAGTCTTATCAGCCAAAAAGAAAGGCATCATCAGAGTCGTTCTGACAAATGGCGTTGCTGGCGTTGGAAAAACATTCTCTGTGCAGAAGTTCACTCTGGACTGGGCAAGGGGCTTGAAAACCAAAGATATCAATCTGGTGATTCTACTTTCATTCAGGGAGCTGAACTTGGTCAAAGATGAGCAGTACAGCCTCCTCATGCTGATCCATGTTTTCCATCAAACATTACTGAAGGTCACAGCAGAGAATCTTGCTATCTGTAAAGTTTTGTTCATCCTCGACGGCCTGGATGAAAGCAGACTTTCATTGGATTTCAAGAACAAGAAGGTTGTGTCTGATGTCACACAGAAGTCATCAGTCAACGTGCTGTTGACAAACCTCATCGAGGGGAAGCTGCTTCCCTCAGCTCTTGTCTGGATAACTTCTCGACCTGCAGCAGCCAGTCAGATCCCTCCCACATGTGTTGACAGGGTAACAGAAGTACGAGGCTTCACTGACATCCAGAAGGAGAAGTACTTCAGAAAGAGATTCAGTGATGAAGAGCGATCCAACGGAATCATCTCACACATCAAGAAATCCAGGAGCCTCCACATCATGTGTCACATCCCAGTCTTCTGCTGGATCACTGCTACAGTTTTGGAGCACATGTTTACTACAGACCAGAGAGGAGAGCTGCCCAAGACCTTGACTGACATGTATTCATACTTCCTGCTGGTTCAGACAAAGAGGAAGAAGCACAAGTATGATGAGGGACATGAGACGAGTCCACAGGAGCTGACAGAGGCTGACAGGGAAGTTCTTCTGAAGCTGGGAAGGCTGGCGTTTGAAAATCTGGAGAAAGGGAACATCATGTTCTACCAAGAAGACCTGGAGCAGTGTGGTCTTGATGTCACAGAGGCCTCAGTGTTGTCAGGAGTTTGTACAGAGATCTTCAAAAGAGAGAGTGTGATCTTCCAGAAAACAGTCTACTGCTTTGTTCATCTGAGCGTTCAAGAGTTTCTGGCTGCAGTCTACATGTACCACTGTTACACCAGCAGCAACACAGAGGTACTGGAGGACTTCCTGAAAGATGTGGAGGATGAAGAAGATGATGATGATTATGATGAAGATGATCATTATGACTTTGTTGATTATGAAGAGGATGATGACAATGATGATGATGATGATGACAGAGAAGAAAAGCATTTCCCATTTCTCGATGACTTCCTGAGGAGAGCCATGGATAAATCTCTCAGAAGTGAAAATGGCCACCTGGACCTGTTTGTTCGCTTCCTTCATGGCCTCTCTCTGGAGTCCAACCAGAGACTCTTAGGAGGCCTGCTGGGTCAGACAGAGAACAGTCCAGAAATCATCCAGAGAGTCATCAACAACCTGAAGGAGATGAACACCCACAGTATCTCTCCTGACAGAAGCATCAACATCTTCCACTGTCTGATGGAGATGAACGACCGCTCAGTACATCAGGAGATTCAAGAGTTCCTGAAGGCAGAGAACAGATCAGAGAAGGAACTCTCTGATATCCACTGCTCGGCTTTGGCCTACATACTGCAGATGTCAGAGGAGGTTCTGAATGAGTTGGACCTGAAGAAATATAACACATCAGAGGAGGGACGACGGAGACTGATCCCAGCTGTGAGGAACTGCAAAAATGCTCAGTAAGTCCTGGTGTGATTAACATTATAAATCAGTGTAGATTAGTAGTTTAGTTCTTCAACTATAAAAAATGTCAAATTCTTATTATTCTTAAAATAGTTTTTCGCTTGTTTATTGCAAAAGTCATTTATCAGTCGGTTGTGTTTATAGCTGTCAAGTTAATAAACACAGTTATTCTATATATTTCTAATTATTTACAGATTTTTTCTTCTATTATCTTCCTTTGGGTGACGGAAGTGTCATGCAAACCTAGTAAAACAGATGAAGGACTTTAGAGGTTGTGGTTGAGGATTTATCACAGCAGCAGCATTTTACCACAACATATATTAGTATTTTACAGTTATCAGTAAATGTATTATTAATTATGTATTAATACATAAGTAGGTTCTGTAAATAATATATACGTAATCAGACATACACATGATACCTGATTTTACGCAGCACTTTAGAGTTTAAAATATTAGTGGCGCTGTCCGTATTTCCATTTGTTGAATCCACATGCAGAAGAAGAAGCAGAAGCAACATTGTTTGTGAGGTATTTTTATTTCTGAACATTTCTGAGTCATCCTGCAGTAAGTCATGAACGTACATGACAAGTTTTGTTCACAGTACACAGTTCAATAGTAGAGCTTAAGTCTCTTAAACTTGACTTTTTCAAGTCATTAACACTACGGATGTAGTCCCACCTCCAACCCCAATGTGTATTGCAATGGCAGAGTGGCGCTTTCTGTATTTTTGCTTGTTGACTACATGGGGAGAAGAAGAAGCAAATCAACTTTGTGGAAGCAATGTTCTTTGTAAGGTATTTTTATATATTTCTCATCCAAACAACTTAACACATCGACATTGCACTTCCTTGATTCCCCAGCAATCCACCTACCAAGTATGAATAGATCAGATGAACGGTTCTTGAAATATGCGAAGGACAAACGTACATACATACATACAGGCAGACAGACAGAGATTCTTTGCTTTATATAGAAAGATTGGAATCATTTTCCAAAAGAGATTTTGGAGATCTCTAATTTTCCTTTACACAGACTTTAAAAATTCAACTTTCCATTTTAAAGAAGAACTCTCTAGGTTGTGTTACATAGTCTTGTTTTTAAGTTATTCTTACATTCTGTTACTCACAGAAAGAAACTCTCAGATGTTTTCTCTCTTGTTGGTATAGAGAAGAATAGTAGCAGGAAATGCACAGGGGTCTGATGAATATATGGGAGCAGAATGGTAGAATTCAGACTTTTTGAAGAGATCTTATACACATTAAAGGTCAATTTTATGTTTTCAATGCTGATACCCTGATAACATCTTTCTGATGACATCATGTTGAAAATAATAATTCAGCCTTATTGGTTTGTTAATTGTGTTTGTGTGCTGAATTATTTTCAGATATTCTCAGGAAATAATTTTGACAACAAAACATCATGCAGTCATCTATCATGACACATCTAAATATTTAAGTACATTCATATTTAATTAATTATGTAAAGGTCCAATATTGTCAAGCCATTTGTTTTATTTTTGTGCAATTTGTCGACTGTCACTAGATTTTCCCATCTATGGATGTGAACTTGACAGCAGCAGGTAGCTAACAAAGAGGGATCATCTTTCTCAACTGTAGCTGTTTGCTGAGTTGAACTCAGTAAAATCTATCCTGGACTGAAATAAAAAATAGTAGTTGGTAAAAATTACTGGGATTAGATCACAATGACATACTGTCTACATTATGGAAGCCTCAATGTAACTCTATTTTCTCTCCCTTCATCTGCAAAATTAAAGCAAAGCAAACATTACAAATCTGCAGGTATGAGAGAGAGTGGTGAGACTTATTGTTTCATATCAAACACAGTGAGATAAGATTAGCTGAACCACTGATGTGAAGGGCAGATATTAATGAAAACAGGTAATGTCAGTTTGTCATCAAATACATGAAGTAAATATAAAGTGTCCTCTTTCATGATAACTTACATTATAATATATGTGTCATGACAGACTTTCTGGGTGTGGACTCTCAGAGACTCACTGTGAAGTTGTGGCCTCAGCTCTGAAATCCAACCCCTCCCATCTGAGAGAGCTGGATCTGAGCTACAACAAAATTCAGGATTCAGGAGTGAAACTGCTGTCTGCTGGGCTGCAGAGTCCAAACTGTAGACTGGAGACTCTGAGGTCAGTTCACTGACTGTAGCTTTGGTAATATTTTTCTATATATCCAATTCAAAACTTTGACTGAAGTTTCAAATATTTGGTTCATAAATTTTCAGGATTTGCCTAAGCACAAATCTGTAGAATTTAATTTTCCAGTGTCAAAATCCACAGTTTTGTTCTGTTTTAAATTACTTAAATGTTTAAACTAATGAGGCTTCAGCAGTCTCAGTTACACATATCAAGTAAGAATCTTAGTGTTTCCACATTGTTTCATTGCTGAGCTGCAGTGGAGAGATTGTAACTCAAAGAGGGAATTCAATACTTTATAGGCTGTCACTTTGTTGGACATCCACTCTGTCTAACTCAGACCCTGTTCACACCTGGCATTAACATGCATCTTGGGTGAGTCAATCTCAACTGGACAGCTCTAAGTACATCAATTCACATCTGGCATTAGAATGCATCTCCACATGTGTCTCAAGTGACCACTTGTGATTGCATCTCACTTCCCTGCTCTATATGCAAATAAACACATACATAATTTCCATTTGCAAAGACCAAATGCATTGTTGTCTTTAAATTAAATTGAATGAATATGCAGAAAGAAATCCACTTTTCCTGTTGTCGTGGCTTTTTTTCTTGGAAGAGACCACTTCACAATCAGTATTGACAGGAAGAATGATTACTGCCAACAATAACTACTATTTTAATGTACATATGGCATGTGGCTGTTGTTTGAAGACATACTATTTATTCCAACATGTCTAATTTCATATTGATACTCTAATTACAGACTTGACTGAGTTAAGCAGAATTTTAGGAATATTTGCTGACATAAATAGTAGTCTAAATGTTGTGGTGACAATTGGATGATGTCTGTAGAAGGCTAACATTATGATAATCCACAGCACAACGACAAAGTCACTGCTCATTTTATGGAAAAGCTCATTCAGTGTGTTTACATGCACTTCAGTAAACAGGTTACAGTCGGCTTTCTCAAGGCAGCTGATTTCTTAAATGTCATTTAACCAAGAAACCTGGTGTCTGTAATCAGGTTCCACATTACCACTACTGTTACTGTTTGTGTATTGGCAGTAAGCTTGATGTGAATTGAATCTTCAGAGGCAGCAATTCCATTTAAAACGTTTACTTAGAACAAATAAAGTTACAAGATTCACTCTGTTTGTGCTCAACTTGGCTCAGTGGTCAAAACACTGTCTTGCTCTGCAGACAATTAACTAGTTAGTAGCCTAACTAAAGGACATTTTAGCACTTAATCCCTAAATACATCTTATCAATTCTTAATATGGCTCTTACAATATTAATGGTAAAGTCTATTTTCTTCTTCATTGGTTTAGTCCATTGATTGTGTCAGAGCAATGTTGAGCTGCATATTTAAAACCTTCATATAACAAGAACCTCTTAAACTCTTCATTTTAACATTAAATTTCATTTTTAAATTAAAAACAAAAACACTCAATCTGACAGTAATAAATATAATATCCAGTATTTTCTTGTTGTAACATTTTTATGAAGCTATGCAGTTTTTACATGAAACCATTCCATTAAATGTAAAACATATAGATATATTGAACATCATTTTCTCCCCATTTCCCCAAATGTGTTTTTTTTTTTTTTGTTGTTGTGATTGGATGCACAACATAAGTTTGTATAGATTGAGTCACTGGTTGAGCTACAGAGTTTAATAGATGAAGTCACTATGTATTTATTGAAGTAGCAGCATGTTGTCATTAATATTAATCAGAGCTCTTTTTCACTGTTTGTATTTGACAGTTTTTAACCTGCATCCTGTTGGGTTCAATGTTTGGAATTTCCATTTTCTAAATTTCTACATTCTAAACCTTCAGGTCTGAACAGATTATGAAACATTGAATGATTTCAAGCAGAAACTTTGTCTTCTAAAGTAACATCATTTATTCTTTAATCAGATTGAGTGGCTGCAGTTTGTCAGAGATCAGCTGTGATTCTCTGGCCTCAGCTCTGAAGTCCAATCACTGCTATCTGAGAGAGCTGGAGCTGAACTACAACAAGCTTGAAGATTCAGGAGTGAGGCTGCTGTGTGATTTTCTGGAGAGTCCACACTGTAGACTGGAGACTCTGAGGTCAGTTCACTGACTGTCTGTTACTATTGTTGATGTTATATGTTTAACAACTAAACCTAATTTATGTACATACATAACTTACATCCATGAAGTGCATTTACTTTGTTCCATAATTTAATTTTTTATTGTACAGTTTAGTCTGTAGTTATAAAAGATGACTCATTCTTAAAGAAATGTAGAACTGTAGAAAATGTGCACCGTTAGTCGTTAAAGTAAATAAATGTTCATAATTTTGGTTAAGAGTCACATCTGTATACAGAAGAGCCTCTCAACTAATATCTGTTTTAAACTGATAGTTTACATGTGTAAGAAATATTTTTTAGGTTTACATTAATTTCGATGTGTTTTAATTAATAATGTTTGTTCACTGATATTGATCCTTCAGAACACACACACGCACATACACACAGAGGGACACAGAGATAAATGCAGGTGTTTTAAGTATGAATACAGTACTTTTTATGAATCAGGTTTATTGCCAAGCGGGGTTGCACATACAAGGATTTCGCCTCAGTGTTGTAGTGCCTAACAGTCAAACAGTCACAAAACATACACAAAAGTCATCCTAAATAATATAAAAAGAAAGAAATTTACACTGAAAATATGTAGAATATATTCTAAGTGAGAAGAGCTGCTGCAGGTTTAAATTTTAAATTGAAAAGAATGAATGTGTGTCTGAATGTTATGGGGACATTTGGATTATGTCTGTAGAAGGCATTATGACATTATGATTATCCACAATAACACAATGACAAAGTCACTCTGTTTACATGCACTTCAGTAACCAGGTTACAGTCAACGTTCTCCAGTTAGTTGATTTCTTAAATGTCATGTAGACAAGAAACCTGGTTTCTGTAATCAGGGTCAGAGATTAGAGAAACCTGGTTTCTGTAATCAGGGAGGGGGATTAGAGAAACCTGGTTTCCACAGGTAGATTTTTCCTGGAGAACTCTGATCTGTCATGTGTCCTGTACATGTAACTGTGTTTCTAATGAGCTTTTTACATGAGTGTAGCAGTGGTGTACTCTCTCCTGTGTTGTGTGATGAATGATGCACACACTATCACATTTTGCTCCAACCAGCTATTTATTCTGATAACAACAGAGTGGTATTAGGTCTCCTACAGCCAGTTTCACAGTAACAAGCTCCAGAAAATACACAGAGACAGGATACAGCAGACTGGTAGTGGAGTTTTACAAAATGAAAGGTATTACATGTACCCCGCTTGGTATTATTGCCAAGCGGGGTTGCACATACAAGGAATTTGCCAGTCTGCTTGTTTTGGTCTGCACCCAAGTGTGATTTTTATGTTCATACCTGCCCAAATGAACTGCACCAAGGGGAAAATGAACCAGAGTTTGATTCAACCGAACTAAACAAGGCAAGTGTGAAAGCACCCTTACAGTATTGTACCAGAGGCTTAGAATTTTTGCATTTTGAGGAAAATTGTCATACATGAATCATAACCAAGAGAACAAATAGACATAAATGTGTAATTTAGAAAAACATGTATTTAATGAGACTAACAACTTTTTTGACACCACCTACAACTGTAGCCACATTGTTTAAAAAAAAATTGCTGACATAGTGGTATGATGCATGGAAGGGGTAGTCTTTTGGGACTCATTCAATTAAAAATGTTCCAACATTGAAAACTAAAGCATAGCTGTTCAGTAAACAAAAGGCTATAATAGTAAACTATAACAATAGGAACTGTAGCCTGTTCAGCATCTACATGTAAATTAAATATATAAAATGCTTACCTTATCGGCTTAAGTTCCACATAGGCTACCATTGTACAATCCTGAAATAGAATATTTTCACAGCCTTTTAACTATCCAGTAAAACTGGGGTCACTTTCCCACTCATCCCTGTATGTTTGTTGGTGATGCTTACTTTTTGTTCCAACAACATCTCTAGCTGCCCTCCTCTTTACCTCTCCCCTGTCCTCACCTTCTTGTTCAGCACTCATTTTCCTTGCTTTTCTCACATGGATGCAGCAGTAAGCTATCTCATGCAAACCCTCGGGGAGAACAACAGCCTTGCTCATGAGTCATGTTCATCATCAGAACAAGCATGACTGGCTGGAAAGACGTCACATGACAATAGATTTATAAACACAGACAAAGGATCCATATTTTGCTATCCTTATCATATAGGGAAATGAGTTAATATGAGATAGACTTGACTGATTATAAAATGATCAAATTATCATACATTATGGGACTTTTGGCATTATTGATCATACATTGTACAGAGGGCAAAGTGATCATACAGATATGTTAATTATACATCTGACAGTGCTGGGGCCCTGCAGAGGGCGGTCATGTTGCACACAACACATAAGTCTCAGCCTCATATTTAAAATAAATCCATCTAAAATATGACTAATGCTGAAACTAACACAAAGCAGCCTATAGATGTCTAAATAAGTTGGTTTTGAGTGCTGAACATTGAAATATTTGTTAAATTCTGATACTTTCATGTTGTAAGGAAAAGCTCTGCTCTGCCTGTCCTTCTCTGACCCTGCTGTCAGTCTGCTCTCACAAAAACACTCACACCAGAAACACAAAACAAACAGTCAGAAAGTACAGAAAGAGACTTCTATCACAAATACATTTCAAATCAGTGAGCCACGCTTCCAGATTATGGTTGAGTTTAATGGAGAAATACAGTAACAGTAACCAGGTCACTACAGTTAATGTAAACAGACTTTTAAAATCTGAAAACATTGGATTGTATTATAAATATATTTTAAATTACATTATTTATTCTTTATTCAGATTAAGTCATTGCAGTTTGTCAGAGACCAGCTGTGCTTCTCTGGCCTCAGCTCTGAAGTCCAACCCCTCCCATCTGAAAAAGCTGGAGCTGAATAACAATGAGCTGCAGGATTCGGGAGTGAAGCTGCTGTGTGATTTTCTGGAGAGTCCACACTGTAGACTGGAGACTCTGAGGTCAGACATCATTTTTTACTTCTGTGCTGATATTAATATGATGGGAAAGTTGTGGTGACACTAAACTGTCGACATAAAACTGATATTATCCTGATCCACACAGAGTATCTTGATGGTAAAGTCTATTTTCTTCTTCAATGGTTTAGTCCAATTGACTGTGTGAGAGCAATGTTGAGTTGCACATTTTAAAAAAAAACTTCATATAACAAGAAAAATCTACACTGGATAATTCACTCTTTTTCAATGTTTGTATTTGACAGTTTTTAACCTGCATCCTGTTGGGTTCAGGTGTTAAGAGTTTCCATTCTCTAAAATTCTACATTCTAAACCGTCTTCAGCTCTGAACAGATTATGAAACACTGAATGATTTCAAGCAGGAACTTTGTCTTCTAAAGTGATTTTTATTCTTTATTCAGATTGAGTTTCTGCAGGTTGTCAGAGATCGGCTGTGTTTCTCTGGCCTTAGCTCTGAAGTCCAACCCCTCCCATCTGAGAGAGCTGGAGCTGAGTAACAACATCCTTCAGAATTCAGGAGTGAAGCTGATGTGTGATTTTCTGGAGAGTCCACACTGTAGACTGGAGACTCTTGGGTCAGTTCACTGACTGTTACTATTGTTGATCTTATATGTTTAACAACTGAACCTAATTTATGTACATACATAATGTACATCTATGAAGTTAATTTTCTTTTTTTCTATATATTCTTTTTTTGTACAAAGTTTAGTCTGTTGTTATAAAAGATGACAAATTCTTAAAGAAACTGTAGAAAATGTCCAGTGTTAGTTGTTAAAGTAAATTAATGTTTATAATTTTTGGTAAAGAGTCACAGCTGTATACAGAAGACCTCTCAACTAATACGTGTTTTAAATCGATAAAGTTTAATTTCTGATGGAGAAATACTTTTTAATTTCATATTAATTTTAATTTGTTTTCATGAATAATGTTTAAATGATATTGATGCTTCAGAACATCAGTGTTGGGCAAGTTACTTGAAAATTGGAATTAATTACTGTAATCAATGTAAAATTAATTATATTACTTTACTTATTATTCAGCAACAAAAGTAACGCATCATATTACTTGCTACTTTCCTATTATTACTCAGGTGTTGGCTCCATCAAAGTTTCCTTTAAACAACTTTAAAATCCTCCACAGCCACACAGTACATCTCTTGTGTTAAATACATTTAGAAATAGAAAATTATATGTTTGTGGTTTATCAAGCAGGTAAAAATAGTTTGGAAGGATGTACTGATCATCCCACAGCTAGCGTTAGCGTTGCCTCAGTGATGAACAAAGCACTCCTTAAGTCCTGATCTCAGTTGCACAAGGCACACACCTGAACTCTGAACTAAACTAGCATCAGGTGATTCCTGAATGTAAGTAAACCTGTAGCTAATGTAAGCACACTGGTTAAAACACACAACATGTGAGTAAGATAATATTTGTCCTCCTCCAGGGCAGTCTGTTAGCTGAATGCTGAGACTACACTGATATCAACCTTCCATTAATCCCGGTGTAACACCGAAATCTGTGACTGAAGAGACAGCTTTTGCACTGGTTAAATTGATAAGGTTTAGGTATGAGTGAGATGGTGAGATTAAGAATATCAGGGTCAGAGTCAGTCAGAGGAAGAGTAGGGGGTAGGTCTTTACAGAATGCGGCGGAAAAAAATAACACAGCCTCTGCGGTCACAGATTTCAGTGGTCACAGATTTCGGTGTAACAGTGGTAGGACAGCATGCACATGCACTGCCAAGTGTAAAAGTAATGGAGTGTTACGGGGGTTAGTAACTAATATAATCACTGAATTTCAAAATGTAATCCCTTACACTGCTCATTACTGAAAAAGTAATATTACTGTAATTCATGACATAGTAATGTGTTCCTTCCCAACACTGCAGAATACACACAGAGGGACATAAAGAGCTCAATGCAGGTGTTGAACAAGTATGAACATAGTATTTTGTTATGAATCAGTGTTGACATGAATAGGTGTCTGAATGTTGTGGTTGTAGAAGGCTGGCATTATGATGACCCTTCAATGACAAAGTCACTCTGCTCATTTTAGAGAAAAGCTCATTAATTAGGACATACTAATATTGAACACATTTAAAACCTGAACACATCTGATTGTACTATAAATTGATTTGTATCTACATCATTTATTCTTTATTCAGATTGAGTCGCTGCTGGTTGTCAGAGACCAGCTGTGCTTCTCTGGCCTCAGCTCTGAAGTCCAACCCCTCCCATCTGAGAGAGCTGGAGCTGAATGACAATGAGCTGCAGGATTCAGGAGTGAAGCTGTTGTGTGATTTTCTGGAGAGTCCACACTGTAGACTGGAGACTCTGAGGTCAGACACCATTTTTTACTTCTGTGCTGAGATTAATATGATGGGAAAGTTGTGTTGATGCTAAACTGCAGACATAAAGCTGATATTATGCTGATCCACACTGAGTATCTTAATGGTGAAGTCTATTTTCTTCTTCAGTGGTTTAGTCTATTGACTGTGTCAGAGCAATATTGAGCTTCACATTTAAAACCTTCATGTAGCAAGAAAAATCTGCACTGGATAATTCACTCTGAACCTCTTAAAGTCTGAATCTCTTAAACTCTGAATCTTTTAAACTCTTGATTTTTACATTCACTTTCATTCATCACTCAATGCAGTGTTCATACTGACTGAAATATCGAAACACAAGATGCTGTGAGTTTTTATGGTGGCACCATTCCATTAAATGTAAATATTGTAGATATATTGAACATAATTTTCTCTCCATTTCCCCAAAATTCATCCTGTCATATTAAGTACATAGACTGCAAAAAAATAATGGATGTAGCCACCATGAAGTCACCCTTTGATTTGAGGACTCCCATTCTGCCTCGAGTTTGCATTTTGACCTTCGCCATCTTGAATTTTTGAAGCCAGAAGTGACCATACTTCGACAAGAAGGAGGAGCCGACCCTAATGTTAGCTGCTAGCTGCTAGCTTGGTTAACACAGTGCATTTATAGTATATAGTGATAATAATACTGTGATAATGCTAGTGTTAATTTTCGCTAGCGAAAAACAGGCTTAAAAACCATTCGAACAAAATGTACTTGCCAGAAAAACTGAACACCCGACTTCTTAGAGGGTATTTTAGTACAACCAAGCACTGAACAAGACTTTTTTAGGTGACTAAAATGTTACAAATAACTTTCAACTGAAAACACAGTGAAATAGCGACAACTACAGCAACACCTATGCTCTGTGAATCTGGAGTTACACAATGGTTACGTTACCTAACCAACATTGTCACAGTGGTAGCGACTTACCAATCACAAGGTAGCCACACCCTAAAGCATGCACTGCTTTATCATCTATTTTACTCTAAAAGGGACCATAATTTACAAAATGAACATCATATTGTATTGAAGCAGACTTGAACCTAGTGATCGAGACTATACACTCATTAGAAACTGTTTACTGAGGTAATAAATCAAGTGAGAAGCACGGTAACTTTCTTATAGACTTCCATACAATTGGACTTCTTTTTGGAGCCAGTGAAGTCACCCCCTGCTGGTCATTACAGATAATGCAGGTTTAAGTCATATCTGCATTGGCTTCACTTCTCAGACCCAGAACTACCCGTTTTATTTGGTATCTTTGTAAACATGTGGATGTTGAGTAGAATCTGCAATAAATGTCAGAGTCTTTCACTTGTGTGTTTGGCTGCACAACATGATTTTGTATAGATGGAGTCACTGGTGGAGCTGGCAGAGTTCAAGAGGTGAAGTCACTATGTCTTTGTTGAAGGAGCAGCATGTTGTCATTAATATTAATCAGAGCTTTTTTCACTGTTTGTATTTGACAGTTTTTAACCTGCATCCTGTTAGGTTCAGGTGTTAAGAGTTTCCATTCTCTAAAATTCTACATTCTAAACCGTCTTCAGCTCTGAACAGATTATGAAACACTGAATGATTTCAAACAGGAACTTTGTCTTCTAAAGTGATTTTTATTCTTTATTCAGATTGAGTTTCTGCAGGTTGTCAGAGATCAGCTGTGCTTCTCTGGTCTCAGCTCTGAAGTCCAACCCCTCCCATCTGAGAGAGCTGGAGCTGAGTGACAACAACCTGAAGGATTCAGGAGTGAAGCTACTGTGTGATTTTCTGGAGAGTCCACACTGTAGACTGGAGACTCTGGGGTCAGTTTCCTGACAGTCTGTTACTATTGTTGATCTTATATGTTTAACAACTGAACCTAATTTATGTACATACATAATGTACAT